>NC_134362.1:189909970-190059970 GCF_048569485.1 Anomaloglossus baeobatrachus | reverse complement strand
TGTGAGAATGAACTTGAGCGAGATTTTTATGAATAATTAAGATTAAAATGTTTTTTTTTTCCTTCCGTTCCGTCCATTTTCATGTTTATATTAAAACATTTATATCAAGTAAAAAAAAAAAAAGACTTCTTCTATTAAAAGCAAAAGAAAGAAGTTTCTGAATTTCCCTTCTATTTAAATCATCAGGCAAGACCTGTTAGGTGTACTGACACACTTTCATGTAAAATGAAATATTTTATGAAGTGTGATGGAAGATAAGCTCATTTTTCTTCATGTTATAAAAAGGGACAAGAATTAAAAGAAAAAAAAAAGGTTTATCGTAAAAAAAAAAAAAAATTTGGACGTAAAAGAAAGAATAGATATTGTATATAATATAGGTATAAAAGTAAAAAAGGGACTAAAATTAAAAGAAAAAAAAAGCTTTAACGTAAAAAAAAAAAAATTTGGACTTAAAATAAATAATAGATATTGTATATATGTATAACAGTAAAAAAGAGACTAAGATTAAAAGAAAAAAAAAGCTTTAAAGTAAACAAAAAATAAATTTGGACATAAAAGAAATAATAGATATTGTATATAATATAGGTATAAAAGTAAAAAAGGGACAAGAATTAAAAGAAAAAAAAAGCATTATCATTAAAAAAATAAATTTTGGACATAAAAGACATAATAGATATTGTATATAATATAGGTATAAAAGTAAAAAAGGGACAATAATTAAAAGAAAAAAAAAGCTTTATCATTAAAAAAATACACTTTGGACATAAAATAAATAATAGATATTGTATATAATACAGGTATAAAAGTAAAAAAGGGACAAAAATTAAAAGAAAAAAAAAGCTTTTGCTTAAAAAAAATACATTTTGGACATACAAGAAATAATAGACATTGTATATAATATAGGTATAAAAGTAAAAAAAGGGTCAAAAATTAAAAGAAAAAAAAGCTTTAGCATAAAAAAAATACATTTTGGACATACAAGAAATAATAGATATCGAATATAATATAGGTATAAAATTACATGATTTAACAATACTAAAAGAAAGATTTATATTAAAATTTAAATATTAGGATGAATTCTAATAACATAGGTTTTTATTGTGTAATATTTAAAGGTGGAAAATGAAAAGAAAACTGAAATTAAGTTAAAATAAAATAATAAAATATGCAAAGTAGATTCATTCTTTTGGGATTAGCAGGTTGTTTTCTCCATTATCAGACCTCAAAATAATTTCAGATAGATACAGATATATCTATCTATCTATCTATCTATATATATATCTATATATATATATATATATACATATTAATAATATTTAATTTATATATATATATGTATATTTATATACGTATATATAAAAGACAGTGTTATATATTAATATTTTTTCAAATCTAAAATAATTATCAGCTATGATAATTGAGAAAATATCTTGATATACTTTAAATATTGAAGGTATATTTTATATATATACATATATATATATCTTACAGTGTGTATATACTGTATATATATACATATATTATTCATTAATATATGTTTATTATTTTTACATTTATATGTATAACTATATACAGTATATATATATATATATATATTACACAGTATATATATATTTATAATATTAATATATTTTTATATTTATATGGGTACCGCTCTCTCTCTCTGTATATATATATATATATATATATATATTTATATGTTACACAGTGTATATATATATATATATATATATATATATATATATACACACACACACACACACTTGCACAGAATTACTGAAGGTAGTTCAGAAAAGCAGCTCCATGGCTATAGATCTCTGTTCACACAGTGAGTGGTCGCTTTATATAAAGGGAACAATTGCCCTTTCTTGAAATAGATGAAAAGCCAGATTCTCGTGCGCTTCAGGCTGATTCAATCCAAATACTTACAAATTGATTTGAAAATAAAACAAAAAGATTAATGGTCTGACCTACTGTACATACCGCAAGGTAAGGTCAGGAAATGTAAAAAAAACAAATGTCTAAAATTCAGGGTGCTTTGCTCCGTTTTTACAGTAAACTATTGCTGGCTTCAAACCAAATGCAGATTTTATTTTTCCCTATGATAAGGAAAAAAAACACTCTTGGATGAAGTTCGTTTGTCACCAAGTGATGTGTCACGGCCAGAGATATTGAAGAGAAATGCCACTGAGAGCAGACAGACAAGTGAAGAAAAACACACACACACATACAGGCTGTATTAAATTATAGGAAACAAAAGCAGCACATATATATGGAAAAGCTCCGAATAATCGGCTGCAGGTTTCTCCTTCATTTTCTTTTTATTAATGGCTGATGATTTACGTCATTATTGACAATTGTTTGTTTCAGGATATAGATAAATATTTTTACTAACTAGATTGGAGCAATTTTTTTATTTTATCGATTCGTGTTTCGCCAATTCACTGTCGCATAATTGCGATTAATTAGGGAAATTTATTTACTGTGATTGGCAATTGTAATATATTAGGTGTAAATTTTAGAGCTGGAGATTTGGGAGTCATTTTGAGACTCTCTGGGTCGCACATTAAATAAAAATTTGGGCTGATCATTTTTATTTTGTTTTTGTTAATTCGTCTTTATTATCTGGCGAGGGTCCGGATTAAATACAGTCACCTTTCTTTATACAATACCGTTAGGCATGCCTAGGCGCCAAGGCTTCTATTTAGTCTCGCTAAGCAAAGTTACAATATTGTAGTCTTTTTGTCTAAAATATGGTTGGTTCGTATAAACATTTATACTGTGCTTACGAAAATTTTCAAAATTAGTAAAACACATATTACTTTTACTCTGCATTGGCTCTGGACATTTACCATATGCCCTTGGAAAGCTCCATATATTAAATTCATCCATAGGCCGCCATTCACACCAAAGAAGCCCATTGACCTCCATTCAGACAGTAAACATTGGGGGCAGATTGAATTTTTATATACAGTGACCTCTTGTAAATAACTTATCCCACCATATACGTTTTTCTATATAATATAACTTTTCGAGATGACAGGTGCCAAAATGTGGCATCCATCACGGGCGTCAACTGGTTTTCCCAATGTAAAGACATTAGCCCGAATATTATCAAATTAGAGGTTTGAATTTATAATGTCTAGTACATTACACTATATTTTTGTTCTTCTTTCTTTTTGTCATCCTTCATATTTTAAGTGTGGTTTTAAAAGAGCATAATATGGCTTTTAAGACTTGTGCCCATGCTTTTGGAGCGGAGCCCATTCCCTTCCGGTGTCATATCCCCCCTTTGAACCTAAACTAACAGCATCATCCATGTAGATCACCAGGATGCAGTTAGTATGGAGCTTGTATAGAGGCACAAAGTGACATAGGTGCTCCAAGTGGCACCATATGGTGACATCCTAAGGCGTATGATTATGGGATATGTGAGCATTGGTTTTAAAGGAGGATATCTCAAGCATAAAGTGGAAAAAGACGCTCCGTGTGGCACCATATGGTGACATCCTAAGGAGTATTATTAAGGGGATTTATGAGCATTGGTTTTAATGAAGGATATCTCAAGAATATGGTATTATTGCTGCTTGCTATTTTTTTATATACAAAATCCCAAATAATTAGTTTGCACATAAACACAAAATAGATATAACCAGGTCACCAATTGGTAGAGTTCTGGATGGACTTCAGAGGTTTCTTAGAGGTGTTCACACGGACAGGGTGGGAGCTCGCCACATAAAAACCACACATAGAGGAAGAGCAAAATCCACCAATCCAATAGTTTAGTAAAACTTGACATTTATTCCAGCAGTTTAAAGAAAATTGGATGATCTATGAAGCAGTCTTAAGGGGGCTTTACACGCTGCAACATCGCTACCGATATATCGTCTGGGTCACGTCGTTAGTGACGCACATCCAGCGCCGTTACCGACATCGTAGCGTGTAACACAAATGAGCGACGATCAACGAGCGCAAAAATGTGCAAAATCGTTGCTCGTTGACACGTCGTTCATTTCCTTAATATTGCTGCTGCCGCAGGTACAATGTTGTTTGTCGTTCTTGCGGCGTCACACATCGCTACGTGTGACGCCGCTGGAACGACAAACATCTCCTTACCTGCGTCCACCGGCAATGAGGAAAGAAGGAAGTGGGCGGGATGTTAGTCCCGCTCATCTCCGCCCCTCCTCTGCTATTGGCCGGCCGCTTAGTGACGTCGCTATGACGCCGAACACACCTTCCCCTTGAAGGAGGGATTGTTCGGCAGCCAGGGCGACGTCGCACACAAGGTAAGTGCGTGTGACACTGCCGTAGTGATAATGTTCGCTACGGCAGCGATCACTAAATGTCGTACATACGACGGGGGCGGGTGCTATTACGCTCGACATCGCTAGCTAGCGTTAGCGATGTCACAGCATGTAAAGCACCCTTTAGGCTAGACTATGCGTCTCGGCTAGATAAGCCGTCATTCTGGTCTAATGAATTTGGAAGCAGTAGGACCCCATAGACTCGTATAGTATATGTGCCGTATTATGGTTAGGAACAGCTGAGACGAGCAGTAATAAGGCCAAATGGCAGAAACGTTGGTCGATGTTGAATGGAATTGGTCTGCAGAAATTCATGAAAATATATCTGGAACAGCAATTTTTGCCTATTGTGTACCGGAGTTTGATACTATTTGAGTAATACGGTCGTCTACATGACCCCAATTTTCCAGTTACCTGACCTTTTCCTAGTCTTTACTGGAGTGTAGACATGGCATAGTTATGGTTTATAGAGGTTTTATACTTTTTTCTAATCTCTTGCTTTTCCTTCCAGAAGCTATAATTTTAATAAACACATTTTAAGAGTTTAATAACTTTCGAACCATCCCAACTCAGTTCCCCCCCACCGCTCGTATTATACAAAGTTTTCAGGAAAGGATACATCATTATTGTTTTCCTATGTGGGATCAGGCTAAGTGGTACTTTGCACACTACAACATCGCAAGCCGATGCTGCGATGCCGTGCGTGATAGTCCCTGCCCCCGTCGCAGCAGCGATATGTGGTGATAGCTGGCGTAGCGAAAATTATCGTTACGTCAGCTTCACATGCACTCACCTTGCCCTGCGACGTCGCTCTGGCCGGCGACCCGCCTCCTTATTAAGGGGGCGGGCCATGCGGCGTCATAGCGACGTCACACGGCAGGCGGCCAATAGGAGCGGAGGGGCGGAGACATCCCGCCCACCTTCTTCCTTCCGCATATCCAACGGGATCCGCGGTGACGCCGGTAGGAGATGTTCCTTGCTCCTGCGACTTCACACACAGCGATGTGTGCTGCCGCAGGAGCGAGGAACAACATTGGACCCTCGCGTCGGCGTAATTATGGTTTTCGCCGATGATACGATTACGACGCTTTTGCGCTCGTTAATCGTATCATCTAGGCTTTGCACACTACGATGTCGAGAGCGACGCAGGAAGTGCGTCATTTTCGATATGACCCCACCGACATCGCACCTGCGATGTCGTAGTGTGCAAAGTGCCCCTAGTTCACATCTCTTGTAGTCATCAGTTAGAACGGATCTGTTGGCAAACTGATATCTGCCGGATCCATTTTTTTAAGGCTAAGTTCACACTTCCGTTGTTTTGCATCAGTCACAATCTGTCACCTAGAGGAATTACGGTATCCTGGAAAATATTTTGCAGGAATCCTGTTTTTCCCCATAGACTTCTATTAGTGACGGATTGCGACTGATGATGCTGCGTTGCATCCGCTGCGATGCGGTCAGTCGTTTTTTAACTGACCGCCGGGCGGGAGCAACGCAGCCTGTAACGTTTTTTTGAGCAGCGCGATCCGTAGGATTTTGCTGCGCATGCTCTCTCTGGCTCCCTGCACCCGTAACCAGGATACACATCGGGTAACCAAGCAATGCGCTTTGGTTAGTTACCCGATATTTACAGTGGTTACGTGTGCAGGGAGCCTGCGCTAAGCGGTGTACGCTGGTATCCAAGATAAATATCGGGTAACCAAGCAAAAAGTGCTTTGCTTTTAGTTATCCGCCGATATTTACCCTGGATACAGTGTGCAAGGAGGTCGACACTTCCCCACTCAGCTCCGCCCCCTCCCGCACTCTGCATGTGTACACTCACACACACACACACTCACACTCACAAACTCACTTGTCCCCAGCCCTGCAGTCCCCGCGGCACTGACGTCCTCAGCTCCACGGCCCCGCTCGGCTCCGCCCCCTCGCGCTCCACCCCCTCCCGTACTACGCATGTACACACGCATGTAGACACACACACACACACTCACTCACCTGTCCCCAGCCATGCAGACCGCGGCACTGACGTCCTCAGCTCCGCCCCCCGAACTCCGCCCCTCGCACACAACGGAGTCCGACAATGAAATTCTTTTCTTTGTCATCCGTTGTCATCCGTTGTACAACGCATCAGTCACATGCGTCAAGCAACGCATGTGACTGATGCAAAACAACGGAAATGTGAACTTAGCCTTACATGGGAGTCTACGGACAACTGTTCCGTTAACGGATTGTATTTAGTCATCTCTTATTCTTGCATTTGTAATGGATCCATGGTTTTCTTAACGGATGTGTTACAAGTAGACAATGAATAGAAATCTGTTAACAGATCCGTGACAAATGGACAATAAATAGCAATCTGTTAATGGATCCGTCCTTCGTAGACTTCACATGTTAAACACGGATCCGGCTGACATCCGTTATTTAACAATGGACAAAAAAGTTGTGTTTGCACAACTTTTTGCAAGCGGATCTCTAACTGATCCATTCTAACGGATGATTACAGGACATGAGAAGCAAGCCTAAATTTGTACACGGTGATGGGTTCATTTTGCAGCGGATTGAATCTACCGATTTGACTTTCTTGAGTGTAAATTTTTGTATAAATATCTCCTTAAATTAGTAGAAGAAATAACTGATGAAAACATCAAGTAATTATGCTATTTTATGAATAATACATAAAGTTACTTTATATTCTATATTTTCAAATAATGGTAACAGGCCGTCGAGGTTCTGGGGTGGAGCTGATAGTAAATGAGGTGTACATCGTATGCGGTGTTTGTGCGATGGCAGACCTACAAAGAAGCGATATTGTAACGCTGTGGCTGTCACAATGTAGACTTGCATTTAATATTGACAAATGTGGTAGCAAGCTGAGCACTGGAGTGGCCAGAACCAAAACGGATTGAGATATTTTGAGAAGCCCCTTGTGAAGAGGTATAACTTGAAAGAAGTCTACATGGGGTTTTAGTATTACCTAACCTTTCAATGAATTGTCGAGGATATTTAATTACTATCTAAATTTACTGCGGGGCTCATACAAGCGTCCCCCTTCATTGTATTCATGGGGAAGAAAGCTATTTCTGAAGCCGCTTCCAGCTCCTCAGCTATTATGAGAGACTTGAGCACAGCTGTTCCAGGGCCACTATTGAAGGAGATAAGATTTAAGAATTAGGGCTCATGAGATGACCATATCTGCATCTTCAGACTATTTTTCTGCAAGGATGGAATTTTAATGAAAATATTGCAATTTTTTTTCCGACCCTAGGTCATCAAACAAAAGCAATTAACTGAGAAAAAAACACAAAAGAAGGCAAAAAGTTCAAATGAAAAAATTAGTAAAATAAATAAATAAAAAACAATGCCAACAAAATAAAAATAAATTAAAAGGCAAAAAGTTCAAATGAAATATTAATAAATTAAATAAATAAAAAATAATGTCAACAAAATAAAAAGAAATTAAAAGACAAAAAGTTCAAATGAAAAATTAATAAAGTAAATAAATAAAAAATAATGCCAACATAATAAAAATAAATTAAAAGGCAAAAAGTTCAAATGAAAAATTAATAAATTAAATAAATAAAAAACAATGGCAACAAAATAAAAATAAATTAAAAGGCAAAAAGTTCAAATGAAAAATTAATAAATTAAATAAATAAAAAACAATGCCAACAAAATAAAAATAAATTAAAAGGCAAAAAGTTCAAATGAAATATTAATAAATTAAATAAATAAAAAATAATGCCAACAAAATAAAAATAAATTAAAAGGCAAAAAGTTCAAATGAAAAAATAATAAATTAAATAAATAAAAAATAATGCCAACAAAATAAAAATAAATTATTGTTCTAAAAAAAAAAGACAAAAAGTTCAAATGAAAAATGAGTAAATTAAATACAGAAAAATTTCTAACAAAATAATAAACTTTTTCCTTTTAAAATAAATTATTGTTCTTATGGATTGTAAAGGCTACAAGCCGTATTGTTTTTGTTTTTTTTTCTGATTGCATGTGGTTAATGTGACTGAGAGCTGGAGGATTCAGATTGTGATTCCTTTACCATCTCAAGCGCGTGAGTATTGGAAAGGAACCGGCAGGCAGCGGATATATAACAGTGTTTTTCAATTTGTGTATATGTCCCTGTAAACCCTGTTATTTAGCTTAGTGAGCTGTAAAGGTTTATGGGAAGATACTTGTAAAGCACTTTAACTGCCAAATAACAGGCATGTAACTTAGACATCTGAAGAATGTGATCGTTAGTGCCTGATTGTCACATGTCCGTGAATACAGCTCATTCTGAAAAGTATATGTATGTGTGTAACGATACACTGCGCTGAAAGTCCATTTCAGTGATTGCTAACCCTTGCACCCTGTGTGAATGGTAACCGAGAAGACTATGATTTCTGCTCTCTTTCTGCTGTAGTACCCGTGGAAAAAATAATCAAAATATGCAGGCGATAATTGGGGTTTGTGTATAACACGCAGTGCACTGGTGTTGAAAAACAGTAGTGTTGTCCATAGAGATTTGCTTACATTTTTATGATGAGGTCTGATTGGTTTCTATAGAGAATACGACTGCAATAAGTGGCTATGCTCCAATAAGCTTTTAAAGGGAACTTGTCACCAGGTTTTTCTAGCGGCATAATGTAGGAAAAGAGACCCTGATTCCAACGATGTATCACTTAGTTTACTGGATACAGCAACTGAGACACAATGGGAGTGTGATGCTACTACCAGGGGGAGCCAGTACTTAGGCAGGATGTAGTGCTTCTAAGTGTAGTTAGGCGCAAGCCAACTAGAGGTCACAAGCATCCGTGGAAGGATGTGATAGAATGGTTGATCAAGCCGAAGGTCAGTGCCGGGAAGTCACGTAAGTACAGAGGGGTAAGCAGAGAAGAGGGTCGGAAAGCCAGGAAGTATCATCAGGAACCAGCGTGGAGCAGAGCCATAGTCAGATAACAAGCCCACTAGAGGTCACTAGCATCCGCGGAAGGATGCAATAGAATGGTCAATCAAGCCGAAGATCAGTGACGGGAAGTCACGTAGGTACAGAGGCGTAAGCAGAGCCAAGGGTCGGAAAGCCAGAAGGTATCGTCAGGAGCCAGAGGGGAGCAGAGCCATAGTCAGATAGCAAGCCAACTACAGGTCACTAGCATCCGCGTAAGGATGCAATAGAATGGTCGATCAAGCTGATGGTCAGTTCTGGGAAGTCACATAGGTACAGAGGGGTAAGCAGAGCTGAGGGTAGGAAAGCCAGGAGGTAACGTCAGGAGCTGGAGTAGAGCAGAGCTGTAGTCAGATAGCAAGCCGTGGTTGGAAGTAAGTATAGAAGAGGGAGCGGAGATGGAATAACAAAGCAGAGAGCGGGTTAGGCAAGTTTCACACATCTGGCTTTTTGCCGGTTTGCCAGATTTGGCGCACGCCAGTACAGTGTATACAGTACAATGGCAGTGCGACAAGCTCCGGTCATATGATGTCGTGTGACCACAGCATGTGACCCATACGTTGCCGCACTGCCATTGTACTGTTTACACTGTACTGGCGTGCGCCGAATCAGACAAACCGGCGAAAAGCTGGATGTGTGAAACTAGCCTTAGGGAGACAGGGCGGTAAGACAAGATGGGAAGGACAGAGGTCAGGGAAAGGAGTACTAGGTAGCGGGCAAGATCAGAACAGACTCACAGGAACCAGAAGCGCCCACTGCAGAGCAGGAACCATCACTGGCAGCGTACTGAGGAAAACATTTCCAAGATAAGGCAGCGTGACCCCCAGAACGAGGCACGACAGAATAGGCTCCTCTCATCGGACCTAACCCCAGAAAATGCAGACAGCAGGAAGACAAACACATACAATGGTTCTGCACAAGCAGAGTCATACGTGAATCATGAGTTAATAGACGTGGAAAGTAGCAGAGCTCAGAACACTAACCCCTTCCACATCACAGCTCTCTGTGTATAATGTATATTGACAGTGAGCTGCTTATCAGAGGCAAAAAGAAAAAAAAAAAGAGACCAGCTTCACCTGTGTGAGTGCACGGATCAGAAAATCGACAAGTAAATAGAAAAAATGTGATCCAGCACTATAAAACCTTACTTTTATTGAAGATTCCTAAAAAAATATCTGAAAATAGAACATAGATGAAAGCCACATTGGAAGGCCTTCATCTATGTCATGTTTTCAGATGTTTTTGGATCTATAATAAAAGGTTTTATCGTGCTGGATCACATTTTTTCTTTTTTTTCTGCTTATCAGAGGAAGGGGTGTGGTTGAACCAGATCTCACATGGGCAGCAGTCCAGGCAATGATAATCTCCTCCTGATAAAACACTCATTGTATTTAAACACCAAGCAGCCTAATAAGTGACACATCCCTGAAATAAATGTCTCAGCCCCTACATCATGCTGTTTTCACGACATATAGCAAAAAACTGCTGATAGATTGCCTTTAAAGGAAACTGTCAGGTTCCCTGGGGACCCAGAACCACATGCAATTCTGAGTGCATATTTATAATCCTTGCTTAACAGTCCCTGCATATACTAGCATAGATAAAAGATCTTTAGAAAACGTATTTCTAAAGACCGTTTATGACATGCTAATGATGGCAGTGACTAGTCGAAGGGGCGTTAGTTCCCCTGACTAGTCCAACCTTTTAGCATGTTATCACGCCACTGTGGGTGTGATAACATGCTATATAATGCCCAGCATCACTGCATGGCCATGAGTACCTCTTAGTATCCGGCACCGAGTGTAAGCTCTACGCATGATCAGAAGTCAACGCACTTCCGGTCATGCGCACTACACCTCTCTGAAGCCAGGACATGTGCACCCAGCTTCAGAATAGTGCACAAAACCCAGGACTAGAGATGAGCAGTGTTCGAATTGAACTGTTCGCCAATCTCAAATTCGACCTTTAGGTGATGTTCGAGCCGTTCGACAAGCGCGAACAATTAGCTTCAAGTTCGACAGTTCGAGGTTATGTTCGATAACGGTTCGATCACCAAAAGCGTAACTTGCTTTACACAGTAATACTGTAATTCAATGTTAATACAGTGGAACCTTGGTTATCGAGAACAATCCGTTCTCGAAGTGTGCTTGTTAACCAAGTTACTCATTCAGCAAAGCAAGATTTCCCATAGGAAATCATTGGAATGTAGACAATTCGTTCCACAACTTGTTAAATGTCCCATCCTAATCCCCTATTGTGCCATTCTACACATGCACAAACACACACAAACACATAAAAACACACACAAACATACACACACACACATATTATGCTCACCTTACCTTCCGTTCCATCGCCGTCCTCCTGGGACTTGCAGTTCGCCGGTACAAGATGTGTATTGGGTAACCATCACGACCGATGCTGGAACTTCCACTGCCAGAGTGCTGACGTCAAAGGCAGGAGCTGCTTGCCTCTGATTGGCCAGCGCGCTGCCTTTGAGTAGTGTCTGACAGAGGAAGTTCCTCCCTCGTCGCGATGGTTACCCGATACACATCCTGTAGCGGCGAACTACGTGTATCGGGTAACCATCGCGACAAGGGAGGAACTTCCTCTGTCAGACGCTACTCAGAGGCAGCGCGCTGGCCAATCAGAGGCAAGAGGCCTTTGACATCAGCGCTCTGGCTGCGGAAGTTCCGGCATCGGTCGCGATGGTTACCCGATACACATCTTGTACCAGCAAACTGCAAGTCCCAGGAGGCTGGCGATGGAACGGATGGTAAGGTGAGCATAATATGTGTGTGTGTGCGTTCGTGTTTGTGCACGTTTGTATGTGTTTGTGTTTGCCTGCCTTTGTTTTCAATGGTGTTCGAAGGTGTTCGAAAGTGTTCGACGAACGTTCGCCAAACACACCCACCATTCGACGAACCAAACCAAACTCGTAGGGTGGTGGCTCATCTCTACCCAGGACCCCAGTGCTGCAAAACTACAGTGCTAGACATTGAATCACTGTGCTGCTATATATCCTATTCATTCTCTGAGTACTAGAGTCATCATATTACAGAAATATTATTCCCTAAATGCTGAAATTAAATGGAAACAACCATCACAAGTCTGTGTATATAATCAGATTCATCCGTATGTACAATGTGAAATCAAAGCTATCTACTAGTGCCATATCGTTGCTTTGCGCAATACGTTTTTTACTGATAATAATCCTATTTTCCATCCACATTTTTCCCCACCATGTTTTATTTATTATACTTGCTCATATAGTGCCAACATATTCCACAGCACTTTATAGACATGATCACTGTCCCTACTGTCCAAATTCCCTATCAGTATGTCTTTGGAGTTTAGGAGGAGACCAGTGAACCAGGAGGAAACCCATGTAAATACGGGGAGAACATAGAAACTTCTTACAGATGTTGTCCTTTTTTGAAATAAAGACCCCAATGCTGTAAAGCAACAATGTTAACCATCCGGTTTACATAGGGACATAGAACTACCAAAGTGCCATGAAATCAGATAATCCACTTTCATCATTCACATTAGTCTTTGCTAATGCAGAGTCTACAAGTGTGATGTTCAGAAGCTTCAGTGTGACGGTGGAATCATAGCTGGGGCTATTTCTCGGCAGTGGAGCTTTGGCCTTGAAAAATATCATGATGACATTGCCATAAAGACAGTATTTTCTTTGCGTTTTTGGCACTGCATTGCTATGTCACATGGAAGCTTTATGCATTTTTGGTGTTTGTGCCGCATACTGTCTTGTTTTCATGAAGCTTAATACATCTACATTAAAGAGGATGTCCACTACTTGGACAACCCCTACTCATTCCCCTTGTTTGTCTATACTCACCTTTGGTGCTAGCGATGTCTGAAGTTGCGTTCTTGGGGCCCACATGACATTGTTATGACATGTGGGCCCCACAATCAATCAGCGCCCGGGGTCTATTTCCCCACCGTTGGACATTTTAGCAGGATGTGAGTGAGCGCTGACTTCCTGCTCAAATGTCCGAAGGCGGGGTGAAGGAAGCCAGCGTTGATTGGTTGCGGGTCTTATGTGTCATAACAATGTCATGTGGACCCTAGGAACGTGACTTCAGACATTGCTGGAACCACGTGTTCACACCGGAAGTGAGTATAGGTTTATTTATTTTTCTGGGGTGAACAAGGGGAATGAGAAGGGGTTGTCCAAGTAGTGGACAACTCCTTTAAGTGCTTCTTAGGAAAAATAGCTATGCACTACAGCATGCAATGGACTATATCAGAATTTTTTATTCTCATGGAACCTATATTCCACTTCCCCCCACCCCCGGCATCCCACCCACACCCACATATTTGCAGTATGGGCCTGTAACATAGTATGGGTGCTGTATTACAGATTAGTACAGCACAGATCTGTAACATGACATGTGCATGAGACTTCTACTGTTTTCACTTGTCCACCTTATGGCCCTTTCCCCCCCCCCCCTCTATTATCACAGCAATATCAGAAATCCTGCTACCGTAACAAACTTAGATCACATTTAATACCTTAGATTCAAAGGAGTTGCCTGTTTTAGAAAACCTATGTTAGAATACCCAATTAGGATGAAGAGCTGTGGAAATAAGAGCGCAATAGGGTCTTACCCGGTAGGGAAAATGAGGGTAGTACTGAAATTGTACTCACCTTGTTGGATTGTGAGAGTCACTACTACTTGTAGCGCATGTGATGGTAGTGGTCAGCAGCAGCCCCAAGGGATATGATAAATGACAAAAGGAAGGAATATGGGTTAAGCCGCGCTGAAACCAAAGAATCCAAAGGTTTAATTAATTCCCTTTTTATTTGTTCACAGGTCTACGCGTTTCAGAGATATATCCATCTCCTTCATCAGGACATCCATAAGGAATCATGTATCTATCTATGGACTCATGTATCATATGACATGATTCCTTTTGGATGTCCTGATGAAGGAGATGGATATATCTCTGAAACGCGTAGACCTGTGAACAAATAAAAAGGGAATTAATTAATCCTTTGGATTCTTTGGTTTCAGCGCGGCTTAACCCATATTCCTTCCTTTTATTAAATACCCTAATCAATCTTAGGAAATGTTTCCATTGGGCGCATATGCTATGGATTTTCTGTCCAAAAATATTCAGTGCGCCAATATGTGCTGAGGATACCACCACACACAGGACATCTTACCAACATGCTGGTGGGGACCCTTCAGGGACCCAAAGGTCTCTAGAGTGACTGACAGTCATGTGATTTCTGGCAGTAGAGGGTCACAGCATTTGGCTGCGCAAAATGCTTCCTGACTTTCTGTTGTCCCTGCTGTTAGTATTCATTGTACTAGGTAGCTTTCCTGCTGGATTTTTATCTATTCCCTTTCAGGACCAAGGGGAGCTAAACTTCTGTTCTGCTGTTGCTATCAGTAATCCCCTTGTGCTTAAATACTCCCATCTCTGCTAGTCTGGTGCTGGTGATATTTTTCAGTTCATTGTAGCGCTGGTTGCAAGCAGGTGACTTGTACTCATCTGTGGTATCGTTGCTGAAGCTTTACTGAACTTCTGCCTTAGTCTTTAGTAGATAAGTAGTTCATGCATTTTTCCCCTGTATGTCCTCCTTGTGTCTTCCTTTAGCATTTAGTGGTGTTAACGATCCATTACCTATTTAGGGTCCAGCACTAGAGATACCTAGGGTCAGGTACCCAGCTTGGTGCATAGGTGCAGAACCTATCTAGGGTGTTGAGGGACCCCAGGGCTCTGCACTAGAGATACCTAGGGTCAGGTACTCGGCTCGGTGTATAGGTGCAGAACCAATTTAGGGTGTTGAGGGACCCCAGAGTTCAGCACTAGGGATACCTAGGGTCAGGTATCCGGCTCGGAGCATAGGTGCAGAACCTATCTAGGGTGTTGAGGAACCCCAGGGCTCAGCACTAGAGATATCTAGGGTCAGGTACCCGGCTCGGGGCATAGGTGCAGAACCAATCTAGGGTGGTGAAGGACCCCAGGGTTTGATAGGTTTGGTCAAGGGTCACCATCTCCCCCTTCCCTATATGCAGGGGTCCCCTTACCTTACCTTTCACCGCTCGCTTTGTACTTCCCCGTACATAGCGTGACAGGGAATTGTTCACTTACTTGCATTTTTCAAAAAAGATAATTTAGGATCCCAATATTGGGAAATAATTCATTTACAGTGGAAAATCCCTGTATCACTGATAGAAATATCAGCTCTCGTTGAATATGGATGTATGACAACTGGTGCAATAGGAGCTAATTAATACTAATACTTCTGTGTAGCAGAAGTAATATTAGTCTAGGATCAGGTATTAGGCCAGAGGTGGATCTCATTAACTTATATTGATCTTTGGCATATACCTGCCCTAGCCATATGAGTTACTATGTATATTGCACTAATGTTTGCTACTTTCCTAATAACATAACTTACCATATTAGCGATATCTTGGAGAGATGTATTAAACAAGAAGTTATATATTTGTATTTTGTAATTGTAAACCCTGCGTCTACCTCATTAGTCCTCCTATTGTTATTAAGAACCAAAGAAAATATTACAGTATTTTTTCTTTTCTTCCTACAAATCAATGGACCCAAATGACTGTTTGCTGATATTTCCAATTTAATTTAGTAGAAAACCAATCACATTTCCATCGCAGTGGCCTTGGTACATATTATTTAATCAGATAAGGAAAATAGAAGGGCCCCAAATCAATCCACCTCCATCAGGTTGTAAAAACAATATTTTCATTTGAACAAATTCAGAGCAATGAGATCAAGCGCTAATGAATGCAGGGTCACTCTGGGTTCGAATCCAGGAAACCAAGGAACGAGCTCAAATATTTACTTCTCAATATATGACCAAACCAATGAGGATTTTATGTCTCTAGACGACTGCTGACAAAGAATTGAGCAGAGACCACAGTGTGGTACGGGAAGGATAAAATACTGAATGGGAGCCGCTTAAGCCGCCGCAGTAGTCAGGATAACTTTTTCAGTGGCCTGTAGAAAACAATCTTAAGTTAGGTGCCAGCTGCAAATACGTGGGTCATTGGCCTCTTGGTTTATGCAAAATTAGTTGTTTTAATGTATTAATACGTTGTAAAAATCCCTGATCTTCTGATTCACATTTGTTGCTTTTGCAGCGCAGCATGTGAAATCTCTGCTTATATTGCAACTGGGCGTTTCTTTGTAGTCTTCTCTAGTACTTCATAGTCTTCTCTAATTCTCTAATGTAGTAATACATTGTAAAAATCCCTGATATTCTGATTCACATTTGTTGCTTTTGGAGCGCAGCATGTGAAATCTTTCCTTATAGTGCAACTGGGCGTTTCTTTATAGTCTTCTCTAATACTTCATAGTCTTCTCTAATTCTCTAATGTAGTAATACATTGTAAAAATCCCTGATATTCTGATTCACATTTGTTGCTTTTGGAGTGCAGCATGTGAAATCTTTGCTTATAGTGCAACTGGGCGTTTCTTTATAGTCTTCTCTAATACTTCATAGTCTTCTTTAATTCTCTAATGTAGTTATACATTGTAAAAATCCCTGATATTCCGATTCACATTTGTTGCTTTTGGAGCGCAGTATGTGAAATCTCTGCTTATAGTGCAACTGGGCATTTCTTTATAGTCTTCTCTAATACTTCATACGTTTTCTCTAATTCCCTAATGTATTAATATGTTGTAAAAATCCCTGATATTCCAATTACCATTTGTTGTTTTTTTAGCGCAGTATGTGAAATCTCTGTTTGTAATGCAACTGGCGTTTCTTCTTAGTCTTCTGTAAGGGTTGGTGCTCTCACCTCTCCCTCACAAATGCTGCTGATCCCAATTTGGCAAGGTCAGAGACTGCTAGATCAGCTGCCGAACTGTCATTGGAAGCGTCCATGAGGGAGAGGGCAAAGTGCATGCCCTTAAGGGGGCTTTACACACTGTGATATCGTTAGCGATATCGCTAGTGAGCGTATCCTCCCCCGTCGTTTGTGCGTCACGGGCAAATCGCTGCCCGTGGCGCACAATATTGCTAACACCCGTCACACATACTTACCTTCCTAGCGACGTCGCTATGGGCGGCAAACAACCTCTTTGTTAAGGGGGAGGTTCGTGCAGCCTCACAGCGATGTCACACAGCAGCCGACCAATAGAAGCGGAGGGGCGGAGAACAGCCACATTAACGACACGCCCATCTCGTTGCCAGAGGACGCAGGTAAGCTGTTGTTCGCTGTTCCCGGGGTGTCACACGTAGCGATGTGTGCTGCCTCAGGAACGATGAACAACCTACATCCACAACGACCAACGAGATTTTGAAAATGAACGACGTGTGAACGATCAACGATAAGGTGAATATTTTTGATCGTTAACACTCGCTCGGAGCTGTTAGACGCAACGACATCGCTAACAACGCCGGATGTGCATCATGAATTCTGTGACCCCGACGACATATCGTTAGATATGTCGTTGCGTGTGACGGGGCCTTTAGAGAAAACTCTGAAGAAACATCAAGTAGTACTACAAGCAGAGATTTCACATACTGCACTCAGAAAAACAACAAATGTGAATCGGAATATAAGGGAAGAAACGTCAAGTAGCACTACAAGCAGAGATTTCACATACTGCACTCAGAAAAACAACAAATGTGAATTGAAATATAAGGGAAGAAATGCCAAGTTGGTCTGCAAGCAGAGATTTCAAACATTGTGCTCCAAAAGCAACAACTCTGACTATCTCTGCAATGGAGCGATGTAGAGCAAAATGGAAAAGATCAGCAGCATCAGGCGAGTTTGGTGATCTTTACAAGATATTTAACTTAATTTTTTCAAGCAAGTCACAGATCCTTTTTAATGTAGATCTGTTACCAGATTTCCTAATATACACTGCATACATTACTAAATAAATCTCTTAGAGCTGAAACTAATGAGGCATTTACACTCCCCCACTCCAAAGGCATACTGATAGGTCCTTTACATTGTGAGCCCCAATGGGGACATTGTTGCCAATGTACGTATGTAAAGCGCTGTGAAATTAATGGCGCTATATAAGAGAATAAATATTGTTATTATTAACTCAAGCTCGCCAACTATGGCTCTGCAGTTGTCCCTCCTCCCTGATGCTGAAATCTTAAGGCTGCTTTACACGCAGTGACATTGCTAGCGATGTCGCTCTTGAAAGCGCCCGCCCCTGTCGTTTGTGCGTCACTGGCAAATTGCTGCCCGTGGCGCAAAATATCGCTAGGCCCCGTCACGCATACTTACCTGCCTAAAGACGTCACTGTGGCCGGTGAACCGCCTCCTTTCTAAGGAGGCGGTTCGTGCGGTGTCACAGGGATGTCACACGGCAGGCGGCCAATAGAAGCGGAGGAACGGAGAGCATTCGAAAGAAAGTGACGCCCACCTCATTGCCGGAGGACGCAGGTACGGTGTTGTTCCTCATTCCTGGGGTGTCACATGTAGCGATGTGTGCTGCCTCAGAAACGACGAACAACCTGCATCTAGCACCATCAACTATATTTGGGATTAGAACGACGTGTCAACGATCAACGATAAGGTGAGTAATTTTGATCGTTAGCAGTTGTTCGTACGTTTCACACGCAACGACGTCGCTAACGAGGCCGGATGTACGTCACGAATTCCGTGACCCCCAACGACATCTCGTTAGCGATGTCGTTGCGTGTAAAGCCCCCTTTACACTGCTCAGTACAAGCTGCTGTTGACAGTCAAACAGGGTGGGCAGAAACGGAATACATATGGTCTCGTTTTGATAACAGGATTATACAGTCATTCTGCAATTGACTTCCATAGTAATAACTCCAGACTCATCAGGACCAAGAGATCTATTTAATAATGTGTACAGTCTGTATTGTGGAATCTGGTGACAGATCCTCTTTAAATTATTATACAAACTATTAAATCCAAAATTTAAAAGGTTAAAAAACCCTTTGCAATTATATTTATTGCTGCACCAATCGAAATAATAACCAAAAAGGTTTGCAAGCAATTCTAATTAAAAAAAAACCCCAAACAAACATAGCGCTGTTTCTTGTATACAACTCCTACGCGAACCTATATACACATCACATTAAAATTTGTATAGTTGCCCCTCAAAATACCAAAACACTTCTGACCAGTCAAACCATCAACTCTACAAGGGTTTTGAATGTGACATAAAGACGTTAGGCACAAAACCTTTTAAGTCCGGTGTGTTGCTTGGAGCAGCTTCCAAGGGTTGGACTCGTTGGTCTAGCGTATCCTACAGATTCTTGACCGGATTGAGATCTGAGGACATCTTAAAATATTCATTGTGCTTCTCAAACCATTGCTGAACAGTTTTTGCAGTATGACAGGGTCATTATCCTGCTGAAAGAGTCCCCTGCCGTTAGGGAATACCGCTTCCGTGAAGGGGGATTTGGTCTGTACAATGTTTAGGCAGGTGGTTTGTGTCACATCCACATGAATAATCCTTTATGTGGTCAATTTTTCCAAAACATCAAGTTCAAGAGCTGACTGTTCACTTTCTGCTAATATACCCCCCACCCCACCTTGACAGGCGCTATTGTCATGTGATAATCACTTCACCTGTCAATGGCTTTAATGTTTAATGTCTACTGCTACTAACAAACGCTGAGTGTAGTCAGTTGCTGCAGTCATAGGCTCCTCCGCTGCCTCTGACCCAAATACTTGCAAATCCACAGATTTTTTTTTCCCCCCAATTAATTATTGCTCATGAGCACATAGGTATTTTGCATTACCTATAAATATATCACATTACTTATTTTACACCGATCCTGGGCTACAATACATATAAAAGTGCAGAGCTGCATTCAGAATTCTTCAGAGGCTTCAGAGCTTAAATCTTCCAATATTCTTTATTGTGTATCAATCTCACAGTGTTTGGCTCTAAAGTTGCAAAGTGTCATGGTGGCATCTGACGCTGTTCACACTGGAATGACACTATGCCTTCTCTGGTGCTTCTGCATGACACAGACAGTCTTGGACGCTGACCAGCTTAGTGCTCATTAGTGATTGGACTTGCAGGAGTTAATCTCTGCAGGCCTGCTGGTTACCTCTTGGATCACATGTTGTGGGAGACTAATCACAGTTACTCTCCGCTTTTTTAAGATGGTGGAGCCTGTCTTCCCATGCCGACTGTAGCTTTTGCTAAACCGGTCTGTGTGCTATTGTGTTCCAGTTGCTGGTGATTTTTTGCATGGTGCTTGGTGTGCTGTGGAAATACTCTCGTCATCTGGTTATTTTCTCCCAGCTCTTTATTTCATCCTGATCACGTATTGTCTTATATCTTTATATGTGCTAGTTGTGTGATAGAGATTTTGGTTTCTCCATTTGTCTGTATCTGTGGGCTCAATTACTCCTGTCATGGTCCTCCTCTGGGGTGGGGGAGTGGGGGTATAAGATCAGTGCTTGCCAGGAATAGGGCAAGAAAGGCGGCACAGACATCTTCACCACTAGAGGTACCTCCGGGATTAGGGACAGTAAGGACCCCCTAGCCTGAGGGCTAATCAGTGAGCCCCAGTTCCCTGTTAACCACTTACACCGCGTGTATCTGTAGGTTCAACCACTCCTGTCCCGGGTCTCCCCTGGTTTGGGGGAGTGGGGGTATAAGATCAGAGCTTGCCAAGAGCAGGGCAAGGAAGGTGGTTCAAACATCTTCACCACTAGAGGTATCTCTGGTATTGGGGACAGCTAGGGCCCCCCCTAGCCTTAGGGCCAGTCCAGGTGCTCCGAGCCCCTGTTATCCCCTTATACTAAGTGACGATCAACGTATGAACAGCTCTTGTAATGGTACTTTGCATTCTAGGAAGTGTGTTACTTAAACCAAGCACCATAGAGAATAATTACTGTGCTGATGATCTCTAGTTGGTGTTAGTTTCCACTAACAGCCATGAGAACTTTGAATAGAATGGGCTGTAATGCAAGACAAGTCCATGTTAATGTAATGCATTGTGAATTCTTCTGATTTACTTGTACACATTTTCACTTTACAGAAGGTGGACAACTCCTTGGACAATTACTAGAAAAATGTCTGTAGATACTGAGATCAGTGGAATCTAAATGCGACAACTATATAGCCCCTGAAGGTGTTGGGAATGGCTGGAAGTTGACACCATCTGCTGAGCTGGTTGCATAAGTGGGTGAAAGTGAAGGGCAGTGGTCCCCAACCTTTCTTACTGCGAGAGCTACATTCAGCTCTGAGAGATGTTTGCGAGCCACGTTTAGCACCTTCTCCCCCCACAGAAGTGACATCGATAAGCTGGTGTAAAGACAGCCCAAGTTTTCCCAAAGAAAGCACACTGTGACCTTGTGCCCTTTCCCTTGTAGGCAGGATACTTACATCCAGGAGGACCCAGTTTACCACTATCTAGTATTCTTATGTCAAGCACACTCCGCATTCTATTCAAGCACCTAAATGGCCGTATCATTCTATCTCCAGCATACCATATGTATCCCCCACCCAGCACTTTGTAATTCTACCCATTAAAGAGGTTGTCCACTACTTGGACAAGCCCTTCTCATTCCCCTTGCTTGCTCCTTTAAAAATAAATAAGCCTATACTCACCTTCGGTGCAACCGCGGTTCCACCAATGTCTGAAGTTGCGTTCCCGGGGCCCATGTGACATTGTTATGAAACACAAGCCCTGCAACCAATCAGTGCTGGTTTCCTTCACCCCGACTTCGGACATTTGAGCAGGAAGTCAGCACAGGGCTCACATCCAGCTCAAATGTCCGAAGGTGGAAAGATAGACACTGGGTGCTGATTGGTTGCGTGCCATAACTATGTCACGTAGGCCCTGGGTGCACGACTTCAGACATCAGTGGAACTGCGGACGCACCGGTGGTGAGTATAGGCTTATTTATTTTTACGGGGGGGCGAACAAGTGGAATGAGTAGGGTTTGTCCATGTAGTGGACATCCCCTTTAGTGAAGATGAGACAAACCTATTTAAGTGACCCATTGATTCTAAATGTTATAAACACTGTATCTTTCTACACAGATATTAAATATATAACAGGATACTATGTTGTCTTTGGTACAGTCTAGGCTTAAAATGGAAGGTAATGGACACAAAGAAACCCTTCATGTAGACTTAAGGGGGCTTTACACGCTACGACATCGCTAATGCGAACTCGTTGGGGTCACGGAATTTGTGACGCACATCTGGCCGCATTAGTGATGCCGTTGCGTGTGACACCTATGAGCGATTTTGCATCGTCGCAAAACCATGCAAAATCGCTTATTGGGTGACATGGGGGTCCATTCTCAAAAATCGTTACTGCAGCAGTAACGAAGTTGTTCCTCGTTCCTGCGGCAGCACACATTGCTCCGTGTGACACCACAGGAACAAGGAACCTCTCCTTACCTGCCTCCCGGCCGCTATGCGGAAGGAAGGAGGTGGGCGGGATGTTACGTCCCGCTCATCTCCGCCCCTCCGCTTCTATTGGGCGGCAGTTCAGTGATGCAGCTGTGACGTCGCTGTGACGCTGAACGAACCGCCCCCTTAGAAAGGAGGCGGTTTGCTGGTCACAGCGACGTCGCCGGACAGGTAAGTAGTGTGACGGGTCTGGGCGATGTTGTGCGGCACGGGCAGCGATTTGCCTGTGTCGCACAACAGATGGAGGCAGGTACCCACGCTAGCGATATCGATACCGATATCGCAGCGTGTAAAACGGCCTTTAGTCAGTGTTTTTTGTCTATTTATGCTATAAGAAGTTCACATTTTGATGCTTGTTGCTTTTATCATGAATGTTCTCATCTTTCGGAAAGGAAGCCATATCCTGTAATATGCACCTTATCGGGTGACAGCATTAAGTCTCAGATGGAGTCTGTATCTTTTACATGAAATGGACTATTCGGATCAAGGAGGTCAGTGGTGGAGACCTTTGTGTGATAGTATCCATCCCATCTCTACGCAATCTTTCAGGCCTTAACGATCAGGGTGCAAAGGTACAAGAATATTCTGTTTTACGGAAAGAAAATATTAAAAAGTAGTTTTGTATCATATGTCCAAAAATAATATATTATTAATGGATATCCTGGATGTAAGGCACTCAAGATGATGTCTTGATCCTTGTACTTTATGTTCTAGATATGAGAAACCACTTGACATGGTGACATACTTGGTAAACCAGTCCAAATGCCCTTGAACAAAAGACGCGACTGGATACTGTGGCGCCCCAGGACCTGGTCGCCACAACAGCATTGCCCTCCCAAAAGGGTTAATGCTGAGCCTGGAGGTAATTGGGAGATCTATTGGCCAGTAAGTTAACACTCAACACAGTTCTCCCTCCGGCCAGCAGGGGGAGCTCTGAACCTGGAACTTCAGGGAGCATTCCTTAAGTCTGGCTGGAAGGAGGAAGTGGTAGTTAGTCTGGAGAGAGGAGCGAAAGAGTGCAGACGCAGAGTAGTGCTGCCTTGTAAACTGGGGCCTAGAGCTGGGATAGCTTGGCCCAGTGAAGCAAGAGGTGCAGAGAGGCACAGCAGAGACTCGGACATCGGAGTCTGTAGTTGCCAGGGCATAAAATCCATCCCTGGTAGCTGAATCCGGAGGGCAGGAGAGCTGTAAGCCCCCTGCCCCAGAAGCAATCTGAAGGTACAACTGCATCCCAAGGGCCTGGTGTGGGCTCCAGCAGAGAAGCACCAGAGAGGGCCTGCGCAGTCTACCACACAGAAGAGGGGACGAACAACAAGTCCCAGCAGCAAGAGGGCAATTGCGAACCCAAAGTGCAGTGTCCTAAAACAGCAGAGAAAGATTAAGGAGTAGGCCTCATACTCAACTGGCCAAAGATCACCCCAGGCACTTCCAGGCCGGCCGGATCATCTTTACCATCTGTGACGGTCTCCCTGGACTAAGTTTCTGCCGAGTAAAAGAGGAGAAGGTAAAGAGACTACTGTTTGTGCCTGTTTCTTTCATTGCTTGTCGGCCCTGCACCGTGTTAGTCACGCAGCACCATAGACTTCCACAAGCACCAACTGTGCCCCGGGCATTGCTCCACCTGTGGGGAGCAGTACTAACATTGCTGCCATAACATCATCCCGGTGGCCTCACACAGCAGCGGCGGCTTAATAGCCGCATACCACAGGTGGCGTCACGAACACAAACATTAAAGTCATCAGCCACATATTCAACTGACACCCACCAGGGCCACGGAGCCGGGCCCAGCCACCACTGACTACCACCGGACTAGTCCGGCCCGGCACCGGGTGTCCCATAGCCCTGGGGTGGGCGAGTCAACTTTTGGCGTCACGAACAGGATTTCGTGCCCGGTCACACCGGGTACTGTGCGCCTGAAGAACTGTGTAAAAGACTGTGTACTGGTTGTAAATTGCCGCCGCCATTAGCCGCGCCGAGCGCAGGAAGAAGGGGGGCGTGCCTGACAAAGAGCGCGAAGGGAGCGCGCCATCAGAGCAGAGCGCTGTTAACCCCGCGCGACCCGGAAGAAAATTTGAAAAGTGAACGGAGCCTGGTAAGGTTCACTAAGGGGGAGGAAGATGTCCGACTCCGAGGGGGAGCAGGTGGCTGCCATCGCCCAGGGCGCCGCAGCACCGGCCGAAGTAGTCCCAGTCGCCGTCGCCCCAGCCCCCACTATAGCGCCGGTAATGCCGATCACCATGCCGTACATACCAGGAGCAGAATGGCTGCCGCAGTACTCCGGGGAGTCCCATACCTTGAGTGACTTCAGAGAAAGCCTGCACAGCTTGTTCCGGGTGTATCCTCTGACTGAGAGCCAGAAGGTGGGCATATTAATGGGACAGCTAGCCGGCGCAGCCCAGCGTGAAGCGAAGTCCTGGCCTGATACAGATAAAGGGACAGCAGCCCAGATACTGGCCAAGCTAAAGAGTACTTTTGACACCCGCACCGCAGCAGAGATAAAGATGAGATTCTTTGGGTGCAAGCAACGGGCCACAGACAGCATAAGGGACTATGCCTTAAACTTGCAGGAGGCCCTGAAAGCAGTTAAACAGGTGGACCCAGAGAGTGTACGTGAAGAAGACAAACTCCTAACTGAGCAGTTCATAGAGGGGCTCCTGTCAGATGCCCACAGGACCCAGCTGCGTATCATGGTCCTGCAGAACCCTGCTCTGGACTTTGCAAAGTTTAAGGACCAGGCCATCAGGGTACTGAGAGAATCTACACCGAATGACCCAGTACCCCTCCAGCCTCTTGCTATCACGTACCCCGGGGTGGTGCCTGCAACACGAGCCACTGCAGGAGCTGAGGCGCAGTCCCTGGATAAGGATCCCACTGCAGAACTCAGACAGCAGGTCCAGGAGCTGACCAAGACTGTGGCTGCCCTTGCCAAGACCGTGCAGTCTCTACAAATGACCCCCTCGCCTGCAAAAATCGAGTTGGCCTCCAGCCCAGAAGACGTCCCATGGATGCGACAGAGGAGAACTCCGCCGACCCGAGGCAGAGACACAGACCGGTATGATTCAACAGGACAACCGATCTGCCGCCACTGCAACCAGGCGGGCCACATTGCACGACGCTGTCCTTTAAACGGGCTGAGCCTGGGGCCAGGAGCCAACCCCCAGGTGTGAGGAAGCCCGGCTCAAACCCCAGCCGCAGCAAGTATGTGGGAGGACGACCGGTCCTTCCCATTGTGCTGGATGGGATCCCTTTGAATGCCCTCCTGGATACGGGGTCCCAGGTAACAACCATCCCCCACAAACTGTACAAAAGATATTGGGCTGATTCAGACATTGACCATGGCCCAGATGATGATTTAACGATTGTGGCCAGTAATGGTCAGCCCTTACCTCAAATTGGGTACAAAGAAGTAACCATTAAAGTGGGGCGGGTGGAATTGCCATGTCAGGGGATGATAATTGTAGATATTGATCGCAAAGAATCTGACCCACTGCTAACCCTTGGTACAAATGTGATAGAAAATTGTATTGCCGAAGTGATAATTTTGTTGCAACAGGCGTCTGAAACTGCCAGCTCCGGGCAGCAGCGTGTCCTACAGAGGGAGATCAGAGCCCTGATGAGGAGGCAGCAAGTAGAGCTAGCCGGAGGAGAAATTGGCAGTGTGAGGGTAAGTGACCCCCTCCCCATTGCAATACCCCCAAGAAGTGAAATGTTGATATGGTGTCGGGCAGCAATAGGCCTCAAGGGTCAGGATTACCATGCCTTGGTAGAACCAGTGTATTCAGACAGTAGGCCTGGAGTCCTGATAGCCAGAGGGGTAGCGGACGTCCGCAAGGGGAGAGTGCCCGTCCGTGTCCTGAATTGTGGGGAGGAGGAGGCCAAATTGCCCCGGTACGCCACTGTAGCAAAACTGTACACTGTCAGTAACAATACCATTAAAGCAGTGGAACCCTTGATCCCGTCCGACCAGGCGGAAGACAATGGCTCCAAGGGGCAGCCGGAAGACTGGTGCCAAAAATTACATGTAGGCACCGACTCCACCCCCTCGCACCAAAAGCATGGGGTTTACCGGGTGGTACAGGAGTACGAGCGGGTCTTCAGCAAACACCCCCTAGATTTTGGGCAGGTGAAAGGGGTTAAACATCAAATCCCCACGGGTGATCATCATCCCATTAAAGAGAGATACCGCCCTGTACCCCCCGCACAGTATCAGTGTGCCAAGGAAATGTTACGGGAAATGAAGGAGGCTGGGGTTATCAGAGATAGTTGTAGCCCCTGGGCAGCTCCACTAGTGCTCGTAAAGAAAAAAGATGGTACAATGAGAATGTGTGTAGATTACAGGCAAATTAACCGCATTACACATAAAGATGCTTATCCACTGCCCAGAATAGAGGAGTCACTAACAGCCTTAAAGTCAGCTAACTATTTCTCCACCTTGGATCTCACCAGTGGGTATTGGCAGGTTCCCGTGGCAGAGGCGGACAAAGAGAAGACTGCATTCACGACACCAATGGGTCTCTGTGAGTTCAACTGTATGCCATTCGGGCTCTGCAACGCCCCAGGGACATTCCAAAGGTTGATGGAGTGCTGCTTGGGCCATCACAACTTTGAAACCGTGCTGTTGTACCTGGATGACGTAATAGTCTACTCCAAGACTTATGAGGACCACCTGAAGCACTTAGCAGAAGTGTTTGAATCCTTGTCGAAATATGGCCTGAAGATCAAGCCGTCCAAATGTCACCTCTTGAAGCCAAAGGTACAGTACCTGGGTCATGTGGTCAGCGCAGAAGGTGTGGCACCTGATCCGGAGAAAGTCACTGTAATCAAGGACTGGCCAAGACCCACCACAGTGAAGGAGGTGCGGCAGTTCCTTGGACTGGTGGGCTACTACCGAAGGTTCATTGATGGTTTCACCAAGATAGCAGCGCCCCTTCAAGATCTCCTGGTGGGCCAGCCAAAGCAGGCTAAGAAGCAGAGCCCTCCATTTGAATGGAGCAGCCAACTGGAAACATCCTTTGTCCGGCTGAAAGGGGCTCTCACGGGAGAAGAAATTCTGGCCTACCCTGACTACAGCCAACCGTTTGTACTGTATACAGACGCCAGCAACGTGGGACTGGGAGCAGTTCTGTCCCAGGTACAGGGAGGCAGAGAGAGGGTGATAGCGTACGCCAGTAGGAAGCTTCGGCCCACAGAAAGGAATCCAGAAAACTACAGTTCCTTCAAGCTGGAGTTCCTCGCTATTGTTTGGGCAGTGACTGAACGCTTCAAGCACTATCTGGCATCGGCCAAGTTCACCATCTTCACGGACAACAATCCGTTGACACACCTGGCAACAGCCAAGTTAGGTGCGATGGAACAGCGATGGATGGCCCGGCTGTCTAACTTTGACTTTACCATCAAGTATCGGGCTGGCAAGAAGAATAACAATGCTGATGCGCTGTCCAGAATGCCTCACTTGCCCGAGTCTGGAGAAGACATGGATGAACTCGAAGAGATAGAGTTACCGGCTTTCCATCACCAAGGTGTGTCCCAGTGTGAGCATGCTGTAGGAGTGAAGCGCTCAAGCCAGCACGGGGTCTCGGTCAACCCCTTACTCCACCATAATTGGGAAGAAACACAGAACGGTGACCCGGCCGTGCGATTGGTCAAAGAGAAGCTAGCGCAAGCTGAGACCCATCTTGGCCCAGACGCTCCAGAGGAAGCCCAGCAGCTGTGGAAGGAGAGGGGACGACTGTTCACCTACCAAGGCAAGCTCTGCAAGAGATATGTCAACTATCGAACAAATGAACTTGTCTGGCAGATAGTGGTTCCGCAGAGAGATGCTCCAATGGTCCTAGCAGCGTATCATGATAACGCAGGACACTTCGGGTGGAAGAAGTTGGAAGCCCTACTCCGTGATCGGTTCTATTGGGTGCACATGAGAAAGATGATCGAGAAGTGGTGCCGAGACTGTGGCCCGTGTAACCTGAGGCGGAAAGACGATGCCAGCCAAAGGTCTCCCCTACAGCCAATTGTCACAAAGCAGCCCCTGGAGTTGGTGGCCCTGGACCACGTGAAGTTAACACCAAGCCGGTCAGGCTATGTGTACGCCCTCACCATTGTGGACCATTACTCTCGTTTCCTGGTAGTAGTGCCTGTGAAGGACCAGACAGCCAGGACAGCAGCTAGAGCGTTCCAGGCATCCTTTTGTCGACCTCACGGCTATCCGGAAAGGGTACTGACTGATCAGGGTCCTGCATTCGAGGCTGAAGTGTTCCAAGAGTTCTGTAACATGTACGGTTGTAAGAAAATCCGAACCACACCGTACCACCCCCAAACCAATGGACTGTGCGAGAAAATGAACCATGTGGTTATTGATATGCTGAAGACCCTACCGCTGGAGGAAAGGAACCAATGGCCAGAAAAGTTGCCAGATCTGGTAGACCTGTACAACCATATCCCAGTGAATTCGACCAACTGCAGCCCCGCTTACCTGATGCGAGCCAGACCAGGCAAGTTGCCTGTAGACTTTGAGATGGGGACTGTGTCGCCTGAGGCGGTTCAAGAAATAGAGGATTGGGATACAGAACGGCAGCAGCGGTACCGTAAGGTCCAGGAGTGCGTAGAGAGGAGCCTGTCTCAAGCAAGAACGAGGCAAGAACAGCATTACAATCAAACAGCCCCAGCAACTCCCTTAGCACCTGGAGAACAAGTCCTCAAGAAGAAGCGGAAGACGCATAAATTGGATGATCAGTGGGAAAACGAGCCCTACACCATTATCCCCTCCAACTTTGACAATAGTAAGGTATGCCTCATAAGCAAAGATGAAGGCAAGACCTATCAAGCAATTTCCCGAGACCGCCTGAAAGCGTGCCCTGAACGGTGCAGAATCCAAAGAGAAATGGAAGGAGTACAAGGAAGTCCCCAAAGTCAAGAGAAAGGAGGGGAGATGATTCAAACCATCCTTGGAAAGTTCCCCAAAACTTGGACCCGAATAAACAATGCCATAGTGGTACCAGTTTTGACGTTTCCGCAGTTGGTCGAGCCAGAAACAGAAAAGGTTCCGGATCCACCTAAAGAATCGTCCGCTCCGGCACGAGATGACACGCCAGCAGTGGAGCAGGAGGATCAACCCCCTGTCAGTGGTGAACCTGTCATACCCTTGGCGACTCCTAGATCACAAAGGCAACCATCACGCTTACCTATGGGGGTTAGGCCCACCTGTAGTGCTGAGATAGAAGACGCACCACGTAGTCAGGGGCAAACACCAGAGCTACGTAGGTCCCAGCGCAGCACTCGGGGACAACCCCCTCTAAGGTATAGGGAGTCAACTGTATAAGGGAAAGAGTACTTATTAGAATGTAAATAGTTATGCAAAATGTCTGTCATGTTGTGTACAAAATGTTTTCTTTTTCTTTGATTGCGAAAATGGACAATTGGGCCACTGGACTATGGGTGGCCAACACCTAAATTGTTCATAGTTAGCACCAGTGTGCTCAACACCCCTGAAGAAAAACCCGTCCGGCGTGCATAGAGTGGGGTCATCAATGCTCTGACGCACGCCCAGAGACTACGTTGGGGGTTTGAACGCGGCGGGTCCCCCATGGAGCAGTGTAATGGACACCCGGCAGGGAGCCACACTGGACTCTTATAGTAATGTTTAAGGTTGTAACGTTAAAGTAATTGCGCCTCCCATAATGGGATGAAATGTTCTAACATGTCATGTTTGTTTCTACAGTCCGGGAGTACTGAATTTAACTAAGGGGGAGTGTGGCGCCCCAGGACCTGGTCGCCACAACAGCATTGCCCTCCCAAAAGGGTTAATGCTGAGCCTGGAGGTAATTGGGAGATCTATTGGCCAGTAAGTTAACACTCAACACAGTTCTCCCTCCGGCCAGCAGGGGGAGCTCTGAACCTGGAACTTCAGGGAGCATTCCTTAAGTCTGGCTGGAAGGAGGAAGTGGTAGTTAGTCTGGAGAGAGGAGCGAAAGAGTGCAGACGCAGAGTAGTGCTGCCTTGTAAACTGGGGCCTAGAGCTGGGATAGCTTGGCCCAGTGAAGCAAGAGGTGCAGAGAGGCACAGCAGAGACTCGGACATCGGAGTCTGTAGTTGCCAGGGCATAAAATCCATCCCTGGTAGCTGAATCCGGAGGGCAGGAGAGCTGTAAGCCCCCTGCCCCAGAAGCAATCTGAAGGTACAACTGCATCCCAAGGGCCTGGTGTGGGCTCCAGCAGAGAAGCACCAGAGAGGGCCTGCGCAGTCTACCACACAGAAGAGGGGACGAACAACAAGTCCCAGCAGCAAGAGGGCAATTGCGAACCCAAAGTGCAGTGTCCTAAAACAGCAGAGAAAGATTAAGGAGTAGGCCTCATACTCAACTGGCCAAAGATCACCCCAGGCACTTCCAGGCCGGCCGGATCATCTTTACCATCTGTGACGGTCTCCCTGGACTAAGTTTCTGCCGAGTAAAAGAGGAGAAGGTAAAGAGACTACTGTTTGTGCCTGTTTCTTTCATTGCTTGTCGGCCCTGCACCGTGTTAGTCACGCAGCACCATAGACTTCCACAAGCACCAACTGTGCCCCGGGCATTGCTCCACCTGTGGGGAGCAGTACTAACATTGCTGCCATAACATCATCCCGGTGGCCTCACACAGCAGCGGCGGCTTAATAGCCGCATACCACAGGTGGCGTCACGAACACAAACATTAAAGTCATCAGCCACATATTCAACTGACACCCACCAGGGCCACGGAGCCGGGCCCAGCCACCACTGACTACCACCGGACTAGTCCGGCCCGGCACCGGGTGTCCCATAGCCCTGGGGTGGGCGAGTCAATATTATATCCTAATTATGGAATTAAAGCACTGCAAAAATAGAAGAGGATGTCCTCGAGATGTTGTCAAATAGGTGCTGTCATGAAATGTATACAATAGTCAATGGAGACATGAGCACTAGGATGGTGGTACTGCGGATATTAAGAATCGGGAAGGAATTAATCTTCCATATGGAAACAGCTCTCCTTTATATGTGAAAGTGTGCTGTACAAATCTTTCATGTTTATACCTTCCTATTATATATTTTATAGGTGTGTTATTATATGAAATAGTTTCTGCCATTTTAGCCTTGTAATTTTTCCCCACTACATGCTATTGTATGACATTAGTCAGACCTAGTCGTTTTAATAGCATATAACCTAAACTTGGGTCATCATTACCCTATGTATTTAAGGTTTGATTTTTATAGATTTAGGGGTACTTTGCACGTTGCGACATCGCTACTGCGATATCGTCGGGGTCAAATCGAAAGTGACGCACATCCGGCGCCGGTAACGATGTCGCAACGTGTAAATCCTAGATGCGTCGATAAACGATCACAAAAGCGTCGAAAATCGGTGATCTGTGTAGTGTCGGTCATTTTCATAATGTCGCACCAATAGGAGATACGATGCTGTTCCTCGTTCCTGCGGCAGCACACATCGCTGTGTGTGAAACCGCAGGAGCGAGGAACATCTGCTTAACCTGCCTCCACCGGCTATGCGGAAGGGAGGAGGTGGGCCGGATGTTTACGTCCCGCTCATCTCCGCCCCTCCGCTTCTATTGGCCGCCTGCCGCGTGACGTTGCTGTGATGCCGCACGACTCGCCCCCTTAGGAAGGAGGCGGGTCTGCGACGTCGCAGGGCTGGTAAGTGCGTGTGAAGCTGCCGTAGCGATAATATTCGCTACGGCAGCTATCACAAGATATCGCATGTGCGACGGGGGCGGGTACTATCGCGCTTGGCATCGCTAGCCGATGCTAGCGATGTCGCAGCGTGCAAAGTACCCCTTAAGCCGTTCAGGCAATCAGCTGATCATCGGAGGTCCGACTACAAAAATCTATCCGTAATCAGGGAAAATGACTCCAGACATATATTTTTTCCTTTTGCGACCAATGTAGGGAAATGTGTTACATGCTAGACATTTTATTACTGATATTCTCTAGTAGAAAATGGAAATGGGGTTTCTATATAAATTAGCCCAACTAAAATGTTTTCAAACACAATTCCAGTTTAGACAAATTATCATTTATCCCCTGGATATAATGATTGTTAGCAGGTTCGACCCCGGGTTTATGCGGGTGACAGAGTTAAAGTGGCCCCCTCTTGACTTTAGATTTTTTTTTTCTCCACTTCCAAAAATGATCCTGTTTTTAATTCTGCCATCAATACAGGTATATGAGAGCTTGTTTTATTTATTTATTTAATTATTTTTTTTATTATTTTCTTTTGGGGGGGGGGTGTTACAAGAAGTAGATTTTATTGCTCCCATTTTGGGGTCCGCATGACCTTTTATATATATATATATATATATATATATATATATATGTATATATATAAATATATATATATATATATATATATATACTACAATTCAAACGTTTACTTAGATATTTCCTTATTTTTGGAAGAAAAGCAATTTCTTTTTCAATGAAGCTAACATTAATTTGAACAAAAATACACTCTATACATTGTTAATGTGGTAAATGACTATTCTAGCTGCAAATGTCTTGTTTTTAATGCAACATCTACATAGGTATATAGAGGCCCATTTCCAACAACCACCACTCCAGTGTTCTAATGGTACATTCTGTTTGCTCTGTTAGAAGGCTAATGGATGTTTACAAATTCCTTGAAAACCCTTGTGCAAGTGTGTTAGCACAGCTGAAAACAGTTTTGCTGATTAGAGAAGCTATAAAATTGACTTTCCTTTGAGCTAGTTGGAGAATCTGGAGCATTACATTTGTTGGTTCCATGAAACTCTCAAAATGGCCAGAAAAAGAGAACTTCATGTGAAACTTGACAGTCTATTCTTGTTCTTAGAAATGAAGGATATTGCATGCGAGAAATTGCCAAGAAACTGAAGATTTCCTACAACGGTGTGTACTACTCCCTTCAGAGGAGAGCACAAACAGGCTCTAACCAGGGTAGAAAGAGAAGTGGGAGGCCGCGCTGCACAACTGAGCAACAAGACAAGTACATTAGAGTCTGTAGTTTGAGAAATCGACGCCTCACAGGTCCTCAACTGGCAGCTTCATTACATAGTACCCGCAAAACGCCAGTGTCAACGTCTACAGTGAAGAGGCGACTGTGGGATGCTGGCCTTCAGGGCAGAGTGGCAAAGAAAAACCCATATCTGAGACTGGCTAATAAAAGGAAAAGATTAATATAGGCAAGAGAACACAGACATTGGACAGAGGAAGATTGGAAAAAAGTGTTATGGACAGACGAATCGAAGTTTGAGGTGTTTGGATCACACAGAAGAACATTTGTGAGACACAGAACAACTGAAAATATGCTGGAAGAGTGCCTGACGCCATCTGTCAAGCATGGTGGAGGTAATGTGATTGTCTGGGGTTACGTTGGTGCTGGTAAAGTGGGAGATTTGTACAAGGTAAAAGGAATTTTGAATAAGGAAGGTTATCACTCCATTCTGCAACGCCATGCCATACCTTGTGGACAGCGCTTGATTGGAGCCAATTTCATCCTACAACAGGACAATGACTCAAAGCACACTTCCAAATTATGAATGAACTATTTAGGGAAGAAGCAGGCAGCTGGTATTTATCTGTAATGGAGTGGCCAGCCCCGTCACCAGATCTCAACCCTATTTTGGGGTAGGGCTTATGTTTAAGCTTTACTCCGAAAAGGTCAAAAATTCCCGTTAGGGCATCTTTTCGGGGTAGGGCTTATTTTCGGGGAAACACAGTATTTACTTAGTTGAGTGGTGCTTGGCATTCTGGTTTAGAATAGTTGTGGAATAAGGCTCAGCACTGAACATAATTGTGTACCAACTCTGCCTCTGAAAAACATACTTGATGGTTGCAAACTCTTTCTGAATCCTGTGATTCCACAAGTGATGTTTTGATGAAACACACCTGTTCATTAGAAGCCATTCCAGATGACTACGTAATAAAGCTCCCTGAGAGAATGCCAAAGGGTTGAAAAGCTGTCAACAGAGTAAAAGTGGGGTACATTGAAGAATCTAAAGCCTGCTGTACACGTTACAATTTCGCATACGATAGCGTATGCGATTTGCAATGCCCCCATCGTATTGGTGGCACGTTCAATTTGTTGAACGTGCCGCACAAACGATTAACCCCCGTCACACGTACTTACCCGTCCATACGACCTCGATGTGGGCGGCGAACGTCCACTCCCTGTAGTGGGAGGGACGTTCGGCGTCACATCAACGTCACGCGGCAGCCGGCCAATAGAAGTGGAGGGGCGGAGCTGAGCGGGACGTAAACATCCCGCCCACCTTCTTCCACATTACCGGCCGGGAGCTGCAGGACGCAGGTAAGATATGTTCATCGTTCCCAGGGTGTCACACACTGCGATGTGTGCTACCTCGGGAACATTGAACAACCTCACGTTCAATTCATAAGGAATGAACGACGTGCGTGTGATGAACGTTTTACTGGTCAATCGCAATCGCACGTAGCTGTTACACACTGCAATGTACCTTACGATGCCGGATGTGCGTCACTTACGACGTGACCCCGCCAACACATTGTAAGATGCATTGCAGCGTGTAAAGCGGGCTTAAGGCTTAACAAATATTATACATAGTTTGTTTTGTATTTTTCTTTTCTCTTTTTTTTCTGTGATGTTCGACACTATGGCATAGTGTGATGCTAGTGACTAGGTGGCGCTAGATACTACTTGCGTGCAGTGTGAACGGCGAGAGGTAGTCAAACAAGCCAGGATCAGGATCTAGGAGAACACAGCAGGACACAGGGAGCAGGCAAAGACGATATCAAGATACAGGCAGAGGGTCAGGATCCCAGGAGAGTACATATAGGATACAGGGAGCAGGAGGAGTTGTGGTCAGGGGAAGGTCCGAGGTCAGAAGCCAGGAGGTAACGAGAAAGTCAGAGGGGCGAGCAGAGCAGACTCAACTTCAGTCCAGGGTCCAGAAGCCAAGATCAGATAACTGTACACAAACAGGAGCCAAGAGCACTTACTGCGGAACCAGGAAATACGATCTTCAGGGAGAACATGCTGCCTAATGAAGCACAGCAATCACCCAGAAAGAGGAGCATCTGAGAAAGCCCCTCCCAGCACCAGCATAGGACCTAGTGCTGATAAACAACCCATCCACTGGAGCGCAAGTCAAACAGTAGAGCATCTAACTCTGCAAAGTGCTCTGCACAATGGAACAGGCAAGTACCGCCTCTGCAGGAGAACATGGCACAACATAACAGAACACAAGATGCTCCGCACACCGGAACCGTAACAGTTTCCATATGTGTCACCTTGTTGTTTTGCTGCCTTTAGTCTGATTTTACAATGTGCACATTCCATAAGAACTTGGAAAACCTTTGCATGAAGAGGTGTCCAAACCTTTAATCGCTATTGTAATTGGAGTAGTGAGGTGCTAAAGATTCAATGGAAATTCAATGGATTTCTAAATGCATTTCATGAATTTTAGCCATCAAATAGTGCAAAAAAACATGGAAGCATTAAACACAATAAAGCAAATGACAAATACCTTTCAATGTTGTTAATTTTTTTTTATTCCTTTCATTCCTTTCTTATAACTATATATTACTGTGTTTATAATGATACATTGTTGAATTGTTAGTGAATGAATCCTGGGTCACAAAGTGTTCCTGGATACTTTAAAGGAATTTCATAAAGAAAGTTGAAAATCCCAGACATAATAGATTCATCTACATATAATACCAAGATAATACAGTAATAAAATGCACAATAAATCAACACAAGAACTTAATGTGTGGCCAAGGTCATGGGTCTGACTGAACAGATGGGAGCAAGAAACCTTAGCTGAAGTTGGCATCATATCATAAAGTTAGGACCAGAAATATTTGGACAGTCACTGAATCTTCATGATTTCAGCTCTGCATGTCACTATTTTTTTTAATTTAAAATGAAACAACTGAGTGTCATGATCGTCTCCCTTTATGTTGAGACCAGTGACAGCCTTTGGACTGGAGCCTCTTATTTGTCTCTCTTCATTTAAATAGGTTTAATTTCTCTTGGCATTAAAGTGGTTAAGTGCCAGTTCTGCTGTCTAGTTCCTGTACTCACGCTAAATCCTTTTAGTTGTTATTTTTCCCCCCCGGTTCGTCTTTACTTCCCTGGTCTGTTTTTAGTGCATCGGTGAGGTCTAGTGAACCCCACCTGCCCCTCACTAGTCAGGGTTACTACAGGGTGTTCCGAGGGTTCCAGGTTCCTGCTTGGCGACAGTTGTGGAGACTGTATCAGGACTGGTGAGAAGAGGAGGGTCAACTGCAGGTGAGGTTAGGAGGTACCCAACCAACCCCTCTCACTAGTTTCAGGGCCTCCCGTTGTTTTTGTGTCCCTGGTGTTTTTTTTTTCTTGTGTTTTGTGCTTCAGACGCACATATGTCAGGGCTGAGAGGACTGGTAAGCCCAGGAGGTGGATCCACTGGACCGAGTACGCCACCAGGTGGCAGAGTACACGGCAGCCGGAGCACTGACGTGGCCGGGACGGTTATAACCGGGTCAGCAGGATCACGGAGTTCTATGGGATAATGCAGGAAACAGGCACAGGTACCCGGTAGCAACAGACAAACAGTCACAGGAGAGAGCACAAGGGGACCTGAGCATCTAGCTCTAAAGACAAGCTAAAGGACACGTTGATCAGGCCACGCCCCTATGGAAAGGCAAGTCTTATATACCCAGCACAGCCTCATGTCATTTCCTGCTGCAGGTGTGCTGGGCCTATAAGACCAGGAGAGTGGGCGCGGCCCGGTCCTATACAGAATCCTGAGGCCAATACTCAAAGTCAGACTCCTGAGACCAGGAGCATGACTCAGGGGAGCAGGAGCGGGAGCGGCAGCCATGACTGGTGGACACATGGATTGGATCAGTGGGTAAGGAGTGGTGCTGGGACACGGGGAGCGTGACAGTACCCCCCCCTCTAAGCCCCCCCCTCCGAGCACAGAATCCCAGGGGCACCCCGGATCGAGACACCGGATCGGGACCCAACGCAAAGGCGGGGAAGGACCGCTGACCCCGTACCGCCTTCTTAGCTGCACGGCGCTTAGCCGATCTCCCAGCAGTGGCAACGGGGGCAACGGGAAGAGGAGGACCGTCAGAAACAGGACTGGCAGCGTGGACAACCGGCCCGGGCGTCTCGGACCGGACACAGGACAGGGACTCATCCCCGGCAGCCGTTGGCATCAGAGTCTCAATCGTCAGGGACGGTGGAACGACGCTGGAGAGCGTCGTCACTTCCGGTTCTGGTGGCACCACAGGCACAAGTGCCAGGAGCTGTGGTACACCGCAGGACTGCGTCATATTCCCCTGTTCTTGTGCCATGATAGGGTCAGGTGCCAGGGGCTGTGGTACAACGCTGGATTGCGTCAGATTCTCCTCTTCTTGTGCCATGATAGGGTCAGGTGACAGGGACCGAGGAACAGGCTGTAGGCAGGTATCATGGCACGAGGGACTCCAGCGAGAGATTGCCCCAGAGCGCCAACTGATGTCAGGGTCATGTAGTCGCAGCCAGGGCAGACCCAGCAGGAGCGCAGGAGTCATTCTCGGGATGACGTAGAACGCAATAGTCTCAGTGTGCTGGGTACCAATACAAAGTCTCACGGGTTCGGTGGTGTACCGGACAGGTTCGTATAATTGTTTTCCGTCCACGGAGGCGAACCAGAGGGGTTTTGCAAGCGGGATGACCGGTATCCGATAACGATCCACGGTAGCTTGTCGGATGAAATTAGCCGCTGCTCCCGAATCAATGTGAGCCTCCGCCGTGAACTGGGTCTTCTCGGTCGTGACCTGGGCAGTCTGTGTAACCGGGACTGAAGGAAGTCCGGTACCAAGGGTGGCGGTTCCCACCATCCCTTGGCCTTGGGGTCTACCTGGTCTCTCCGGGCAAGAGCGGAGCAGATGAGAACCGCTTCCGCAGTAGAAACACAGGCCCCGGGCGAGTCGCTCTGCGCGGCGTTGCTCGGCTTGGCTCAGCCGGTCTATTTGCATGGGTTCCGGGAACATGTCACAGGAGGGCAGGGGCAAAGGAGCGGTAGGCCTCTGCGGGGACAAGGCGTGACGGGGTGGTAGCTTCTCCCGGAATACCTCTTTGGTTCGCTCCTGGAAACGGAGGTCAATCCGGGTGGCTAAAGATATTAAGGCGTCCAAGGTGCGTGGAACGTCACGGCCAGCAAGCTCGTCTTTGACGCGGCCAGAGAGTCCTTCCCAAAAGGCCGCCGTCAAGGCCTCATTGTTCCAGCCCAGCTCAGAGGCGAGCGTGCGGAACTGGATGGCGTATTGGCCGACGGTCAGGGTCCCTTGGCGTAGCCGGAGGAGCGAAGAGGTCACCGTGGTGGCACGTCCGGGTTCATCGAATGTACCTCGGAAAGCGTGCAGGAATTCCCGGATGTCAGTGGTCACTGGATCCTCATTCTCCCACAGGGGGTTAATCCAGGCTAGAGCTTCGCCTTCCAAGTGTGACATCAGGAACGCCACTTTAGCCTGGTCTGAGACAAACAAATGAGGAAGTAACTTGAAATGCAGGGAGCACTGGTTCAAAAACCCCCGGCAGTTCTTGGGGTCCCCAGCATAGCGAGGCGGAGCAGCGAGGCGAAGTTGCGAGGTTGCGGAGACAGCAGGTTCAGATCCGGACGCCGTTTGCTGCGTGGACCGAGACGAGGCGGCAGTCTGTAATGTGTACAACCGGTGGTCCACAGACGTCAGGAACTTTAGTATGCGGTGTAAGGTGTCACGCTGTTGCACCAGTTCCTGGCGTAGTTCGGCCAGCTCAGATGTTTGTGCTCCAGCGGGATCCATGGCCTGATCAATCTGTCAGGGCTGAGAGGACTGGTAAGCCCAGGAGGTGGATCCACTGGACCGAGTACGCCACCAGGTGGCAGAGTACACGGCAGCCGGAGCACTGACGTGGCCGGGACGGTTATAACCGGGTCAGCAGGATCACGGAGTTCTATGGGATAATGCAGGAAACAGGCACAGGTACCCGGTAGCAACAGACAAACAGTCACAGGAGAGAGCACAAGGGGACCTGAGCATCTAGCTCTAAAGACAAGCTAAAGGACACGTTGATCAGGCCACGCCCCTATGGAAAGGCAAGTCTTATATACCCAGCACAGCCTCATGTCATTTCCTGCTGCAGGTGTGCTGGGCCTATAAGACCAGGAGAGTGGGCGCGGCCCGGTCCTATACAGAATCCTGAGGCCAATACTCAAAGTCAGACTCCTGAGACCAGGAGCATGACTCAGGGGAGCAGGAGCGGGAGCGGCAGCCATGACTGGTGGACACATGGATTGGATCAGTGGGTAAGGAGTGGTGCTGGGACACGGGGAGCGTGACAACATAGTTCTGAATGCACCATGCCACACTTGCTACACCCGGCAAATGTGACACTGAGATTCAATTGAAGTGGAGACTACAGGTTTACTTAAAGGGGTTGAACAAAAATATCCTGAGAAACGTTTAGGAATTGAAAATTTTTTTTTCCAAAAATCCTCCTAATTTCAGGGGCTCAAAAGCATTTGAACAAAGTAACTTTACCAGAAATAAAATGTTCACGTTTAATAAGTTAAACTCATGATTTCATCCTCAATATTAATCAAGTATAGACAGCACTTCAAAAAACTTGACCATCAATCAATAATCCTATCCAAAATATAATAGAAAAAGCATGGAAGTGACTAAGTCCGAAAAGATAAACTTAATTTTATTCAAAAATTCATTAAAAATACATTAAAATAGCAAAAGGCGCTTCATGAAAAATAGGGGAACATGGACCCATCCAAAACAACAGTAACAAATGAATGTAAAGAATGGCAGGCGGGGGGCGTGGCCTGCTTGCTAATGGCACCGGTCACCTAGCTGCTGAGCTCCAGCCACCTCGACTCCTAACCGGCTCACTGCGGCTCACCAGTGGCACCAATCTCTCTGCACACGGGGGGAAAGTGCTGCGGAGGTACCCAGGAACGTGGCATGCCAAGGGGAAAGTCCCAGAAGAAGCCGTCCCCGGCGAAAGTTACAGACTTCTTCTCCAGCACGGGAAGAGGGAAAATGGCAGCAGCATCCTCCTCCACAGCTTCCTCACGCTCATCCAGGAGGGGATCCACAGCAGGCCCAGACTTGGACACAGACGCTGCAGATATACCGCTTACCAAAGGTACCATGCAGAAACTGCTCAGTGCCCTCCGCTCATCACTGCAGCAGGATTGGAAAGATATGGTGGCTGAGCTGAGGGGAGATATCACTGCCATAGGCAGTCGCACAGCACACATTGAAACTAAAATGCAGGAGCTGACAAAGTCACACAATAGCCTCATTGATGCCAATGCAGCACTGGAGGAACAAGTGCAAAAGCTCCATACCAAGGTCTTGGATTTAGAGGACAGGTCCCGCAGAAACAATATAAGAATCAGAGGAATTCCAGAGGCCATACCAGACAAGGGGCTGCAGAGCTTTCTAGGCTCCTTGCTGCAGGAGCTGCTCCCAGACCTGTCTGCAACTGATTTCCTGGTGGACAGAATACACAGAGTCCCTAAGCCTAAATCCCTCAGTGCTGATGCCCCCCGGGACACTTTGGCTCGCCTGCACTTTTACAAGACCAAAGAAGCCCTGCTGCGAGCCCTGAGAAGGAGGCCGCCTCTGTCTGAGCAATTCCAGCACCTGTCCATTTTTCCGGATCTGTCTGCAGGAACCCTGGCAAAAAGGAGGGAATTTGCCCCTTATACCAAAATTCTCAGGGATGAAGCTATATCCTATAGATGGGGTTTCCCTGTAAAGATCCTGCTTTTCCGTGCAGGAAACACCCACGTCTGCCATTCCCCACAACAGTTGGCAAAGCTCCTATCCTCATGGAACATGGCAAATCTCCCGGCCAGATCTCCAAGAGCCACAGGATCATCCCAAAGGGATAAAGTGAATGAAGATTGGTCCGTCGCGTGAGTTATGTGATATGTCTGAGTCGCGGCTGAGACTTAGTTGCTACTTTTAAGGTCCGCTGGTTCTGTTCAACCAGGACCCTGAGCCCCCATGGCGGTACATTTCCACCATACCGCAGGCCCCCTTTTTGGGCTTTTTTCTATGTGGACTGATGCTCCCTACATCAGTAATGTTAGTGATGTTAATGTTGTCAGTGTTACCTCTTTCCTGCCTAACCTTCCTTTCTCCCCCCGCAGCTCTAGGCAAGAGACTTTTTTTCATGTACAATGGTACTGAACTGTATGTCTATAAATGTTAGGGGCCTGAACTCGCCGGCCAAGAGATCCATGTTTTGGCGGGAAGTGGTTAAATCCAAATGTGACGTGATTTGTGGTCAAGAGTCTCATCTCCTCCAAGGGGACTCGCACAGGTTAAATAATGCTAAATTTCCTTTCATACTGCTGGCTTGTGGGAAAAAAAAAAAGGCTGGAGTATTCATTTGTGTAAAAAATACTGTTGCGTTCACACTACATTCCCAACATTTAGACCCTGAAGGTAGATACGCCATTATTAATTGCTCCATAAATGGATCTAAGTATACTATTGCAACCCTTTACGCCCCCAACTCTGGTCAGATCAGCTTTCTGCGGAGGTTTCTTTCCAAGCTTTCATCCGTTACAGAGGGTAAGCAAATAATCTGCGGGGATTTTAACATGTTAATGTCCAGCACTCTGGATTGCTCCAATACTGCTGTAAAGAGGAAGGAAATGAGCACAATAATTTCAGAAAGGCATCTCCATGATATATGGAGATACCAACATGCAAATGAGAGGGACTACACATTCTTCTCACCTCGGTTCACCTCATACAGCAGATTGGACTACTTTCTGGTTGAAAGCTCACTTATTTTGGATTGCTCAGATTCAAAAATTGGACTTATAGCTTGGTCGGACCATGCCCCCATATACCTGACAGTCCAGGAGCAAAGCCGCACGCCCGTTTTTACCCGGTGGCGCATGAATGACTCCCTCCTAGCCTGTAGACAAATCTCTGAGGAGTTGCAGGCCGACCTCGCAGAGTTTTTTAAATTTAATGACAACAAGGAGGTGACAGAGGAAACGCTATGGTCTGCACACAAGGCCTTTATTAGGGGGTCATTCATCAAAATTGCCACTAGGGAGAAAAGGATGCGTCAGGCAACTTCCAAAGCTCTACTGTCCCACATAGCGCTTTTAGAAGCCCACAATAAATCTGCCCCAAACATGTCAACATCTGACGAACTCAGGAAACTAAGAACACAGCTCCGCCAATTGCTGATGGTAGACTATGAGAAAAATTTAAGATCCCTCAAACAGCGGTACTATATGATGGGTGACAGGGCGGGTGCCTTACTAGCCAGGAGGGTTAAAAAACGAGAAATGCAAAACAAAATTGAATACCTCGTGACGGGTTCTAATGCCACAATACGCAACCCAACGGAAATAGCCAATGCATTCGCTGATTTTTATCAGTCTCTCTACAACCTTAAAAATGACCCCAATGCCCCAAAGCCTACCCAATCGGCAATTAATTCCTTCTTAAACAATATTAATCTTCCTCGGTTATCTACAGTACATCTAGAGCAACTAAATTCCCCTTTCTCCCTGGAAGAGGTTCGCCAGGCGGTGATCACAGCCAAAAGAAATTCAGCTCCAGGCCCAGACGGCCTCACTAACTCCTATTATAGGCAATTCACTGAAACCCTGTCTCCTTTCCTCCTGAGACTTTTCTCCTCTTGGCGAGCCACAGCAGATATTTCACCAAATAATCTAGAGGCCATTATAACTACCCTGCCAAAGCCAGGAAAACCCCCTACATCACCAGGAAACTTCAGGCCAATATCCCTCCTAAACTGCGACTTAAAATTGTACGCCAAAATAATCTCAGCTAGAATACATAAAGTCCTTCCATCACTGATTTCCCCGGATCAAGTGGGGTTTGTGGCGGGGAGGCAGGCGAAAGATGGGACGAGACGTATGCTGGACCTGATTGCGGTGGCTGAGGGGAGGAAAATCCCCAGTGTATTCCTGTCCTTGGACGCAGAGAAGGCGTTTGACAGGGTGCACTGGGGATATCTGAAATCTGTACTGGCCAAGTTTGGATTTGAAGGCCCCATACTTACCGCCATAATGGCACTATACTCTAACCCTAACGCCAAAGTTCTGGCATCCGGATTTATATCTCGGAGTTTTGAATTATCCAATGGGACACGCCAGGGGTGTCCGCTCTCCCCTATCATCTATGCCCTTGCTATAGAGCCTCTGGCGCAGACTATCCGTGAATGCCCTCGGATCTCGGGGATTCGAGTGGGGAGTACAAACCATGTGATTAGTCTATATGCGGATGATGTGATTTTATCCTGCACTAATGTAGAGGTGTCCCTAAAACACGTAATGGAGATCCTGTCCTCCTTCGCTCAAGTCTCATATTACAAGCTTAATATTACCAAGTCCTTAATTTTTCCGCTCTTCCTGCCCGCCTCAACTAGAGCCACTCTTTCTCATCTTTACCCTTTCAAATGGGAAGACGAGGGTATCCCCTACCTGGGTATTATACTGGCCCCGCTACACTCCGTGATCCGGAAAAATCTGCTGACCCTGCACACCTCACTGGATAGAGAACTTACTCGCCTTTCTCTTCTCCCGCTCTCTTGGGTGGCGAGAATGCAGACCTTTAAAATGATCTGCCTCCCAAAAATTATCTACTTACTTCGATGCCTGCCCCTAACAATTCCGCAACGGTATCTCACCAAAATTCATTCGCTAATGAGTAAATTTATATGGGCTGGGAAAAAACCTAGAATAGCCCTGAGATGCATGCATGCCCCGTTAAGTGGTGGAGGAATGGGTATTCCTAATATTCTAACATACCACAGAGCCGCTATCCTGGAACCGGCTCGAGATTGGTGGAGGAATGATTCAGACTTAAGATGGTTACAGATTGAGTACACCTGGGCACAGGTCCACTCCCCTAAACAATTCATAGACTCCCTGCTCCTAACCCCTTCGCCCCCCGGCGATCTTCTACCCACCACAGCAGCTCTAAAGAAAGCTTGGTCCTTGTGGAGCAAGCCAGTGTCACATGCTTTAGGTCCCAGCATTCCCCTTAGATCGCTAGAAGCCTTCATTCCGAACTTGAATCTTGCCGCCTGGACACGTGGAGGTCCAATCACCCTAGCAGATCTCTATAGAGAAGGCGTCCTACTCCCGTACTCAGAAATGTGTGATAAATTTAACCTTCCCCGACACAGTCTATTCCAGTTTTTTCAAATACGTCACTTTCTTCAGTCCGCTCCTCATGTCCCGGCTCCCACGACAGCTGACCACGCCTCAATTAAAAAATTCTTTCAAAATAGCAAAATCAAAGGCCTTTCATATATCCATAATATGCTAAACTCCCCGCAACCGGACAAACAATTGCCGTATATGCTCAAATGGGAAAAAGATCTAGCTTCTCCGCTTCCGCCGCAAGAATGGTTCGCTGCCTCAAAATGGATCCACAAGTTCTCTTCTTGTCTCAATCATATAGAGCAATTAAAAAAGGTTCATCTGAGGTGGTACAACTCCCCTACTAAACTGGCTTCTTTTTCCCCACATGTGTCACCACTGTGCTGGAGGGGCTGCATCCACAGGGGCACCTTATGTCATATGTGGTGGTTTTGCCCTAAGTTATCTAACTTCTGGCAGGAGGTGTTCAATCTAATCCATGAGGTTACTAGTCTCCGCCTTTCTCCAAACCCAACCTTAGCGGTGCTACACATTGGCTTAGATGGGATCCCGGATCTTTTAAAAAACATCATTTCTCACATTCTCATAGCTGGCAGGTACTGTGTGGCATACAAGTGGAGGTCGGTGAGCCCCCCTACAAAAAGAGATCTAATTGAGAGGATCAACCTACACTGGCTATACGAAACCAACTTGGCCCCCAACCTAGAGAAGAGAACGGTGAGACTTAAACAATGGCACCCGTGGGCCACTTCCCTTTATGCAACGGCCCTCCCCCAGATACCGACACCTACACCATAAATAAATTGATTATGCCTAAGAATGTCTTGTAGAGCTGCTTCCCCCACCCCCTCTCTTTCCCCCCTCCCTCCCTGCTCCTATGTTCAGGTTGTTGTTGTAAGGGGTATTTAATGTCCCAGATTGATATTCTGATAATGGCTCGAGGCTAGTCCACCTCTTGCTACTCAATGCTCCTGTTCTTGATGTTGTTGTATGAGAAGTTTGTATTTTTCTGAAAACTCAATAAAAACCTTTATGATAAAAAAAAAAAAAAGAATGGCAGGCAAAAGTCCAAATGCTGAATCAAGGAATGCCCAGAATAATGCAAAGAAAAAGAGTAATGCATCATGAAATATGAAGATTTCCAACAGATTTTGGGTGGTAATAAACTCCCCAGTGTCAGAAAGTTGGGTTTGCGTCCTAGGTCATGGGTCATCCAGAACAATGATCCTAAACACACTTCAAGAAACTCAGAAATGGATGGCAACAAAGCACTGGAGAGGTCTGAAATGGCAGCAATGAGTTTGTATCTAAATCCCATTGAACACCTGTGGAGAGATCTTAAAATTGGTGTCTTCAAATTTGAAGGCGCCTTCACATATGAGAGATCTGGACCAGTTTATAAAGAAGAGTCCAAAATTCCAGTTAAGAGGTGTAAGAAGCTTGTGGACGGGTATAGGAAGCGATTGATTGCAGTTATTTATTCCAAAAGGATTGCAATCAAATATTAAAAGAGAGCAAGTAGGTAGTCACCACCAGGTGCAAACCATCAATCAATGTCACAATTCCTCCAAGCAGTGTTTCTGGATGAAGTGAGTAACAGGTTAGCCATGAAATCGGAGTCTGGGGCGTGCTGGGTTATCTCTATGTGTTACCTCCAATGCCAGAGGATTTTCATTTAGCTGGACCCTACCTGCCCATTACTTGTAGGTTTTTAACCTGCATAGAGAATATTAAGATAGGGTCCTGACAAAGAGAAGTACGCCTTGTTGTTGGCTGTCGGGCTTACACAAACTGGCCAATTTGTAAGCCAAGTATCTCATTTTTGCAAATAGCTGTAATGCAGTGCCAAAATTCCTATATTTCATGCTTACATATTTTAGCTATTCAGAGTGCTGCTGTACATATTTTTGTTATCTCCATGTGTGTCATGTGTCAGGGTTCGAAAATATGACCATGTGCTTTGGGGTTGGCTTGTCTGGCCACTGGGCCTTAGCAGATACGCCTTTTCTGTTCATGTTTATTATCCATCCTTTAGTCATTTAGGCTAACAGGTTTTTTTTGGTTATCCATTTGTCTGTTCAATCACCTTTTGGGTGCGGCTATATATACCTCTTGTGACGACATGGACTCTCATGGGTTAAAGCTTCTTAAAATACAGCCAGACAGCATGATAGATTGTCTATAGATGGGAGTCCCTCATTGTTTTTACAAGACTCTTGTTGACTCAATGTAATTGTGTTGGCCACTGAAAGCTAGACGTATTGTTCTCCAGACATTTCCAGTAACCATTGTATTGTAGTTGTGTATTGATAATGTAATTACCTTAGTAGCCATTGTCTAGTCAGTGACTCCCAGTTTACATGTACACCCTCAGTCTTTCTATGCACATCATTTAAATGAACATTGTCCATGCAGGTTGAAATTCCTCCAATGGGAGAAGCAATCTTGTCCAACCAATCGATGAGGACGCAGTGTATCCAAGTGGAAGGTTGTGGCTATAAAAAGGACTTCTTTAAGCCACCAGGGGTTGTTGATGGATGCTGATGGATCCAGTCTAAGCTCTTTGGAGCTGACTAGAGGATCAGGATATCTTATGGCTTCAATCTAGGGACTCCGGTGCCGGTTGGAGACCATATCCACAGCCTAGGGATTTCAACTCCGGCTGCCAGGATTTTAACATCAAACCGGGACTACCTAAGGAGGACACACAGGTTGGGACAGTTCAGTCACCTGTTACAGACTTTGCAGACCTCAGACAGCTTGGAACCTGTGAGGCATGGACATTCTAAATCCCTGGTGAGCCAGCGGACGGGTGAGACTCTGTTGCCTGTTACATTTGTGTGTTTTGCTGGTTATGTGTTATGTGCCGTTAATTGTTTGGGGATCCAATAAAGTTTAATTATTGTGGTTCCCTCACCCTGTGTTGTCTGAGTAGTGTTACGCCCACGATTAAGGAGGCCGGCGTTCAGTTGGGATGAGCCCTGAGCCACGCTGTCTTTCTAAAGGCGGTGGGTTTTAGTGGACGAGAGCGCCCACTGAGCCCCGTGTCTCCACACCTCTCCCCTGCTAGGGTTTCCTGCTGGTGATATTCTCATTTGTATGTCCAGCCATGCTGACATTGTCTATCCCAGTCAGTGTAAGGCCGGCGTCACACACACACCGATTTATCATGCGATTGCATGAGCGAATGCACCCGCCCCTGTCGTTTGTGCGTCATGGGCAATTTGTTGCCCGTGGCGCACAAAGTCGTTTAACCCCGTCACACGTACTTACCTCCCGAACGACCTCGCTGTGGGCGGCGAACATCCTCTTCCTGAAGGGGGAGGGACGTTCGGTGTCACAGCGACGTCACACATCGGCTGCCCAATAGAAGCAGAGGGCCGGAGATGAGCGGGAAGTAACATCCCGCCCACCTCCTTTCTTCCGCATTGCCGGCGGGACACAGGTAAGGAAGAACAACCGGCGTGCAGAAGGAGGAACAATTTTATGAAAATGAACGACGTGTCAACGAGCAACGATAAGGTGAGTATTTTTGCTCGTTCACAGTCGTTCGTAGGTGTCACACGGTATGATAACTCTAACGATGCCGGATGTGCATCACGGAATCCGTGACCCCGACGACGTTCGCCCGATATATCGTAGCGTGTGACGCTGCCTTAAGACTAGTTGGGCTTTATCTCTGCTGTTTTTGCTTTTCACTCTGCTCCTATCTTCTGTTTGCAGCTAGCAAATAGTTTCACTTAAGGTCCAGTCACACTAAGCAACTTACCAGCGATCCCAACAACGATAGGGATCGCTGGTAAGTTGCTAGGAGGTTGCTGGTGAGCTGTCACACTGCGACGCTCCAGCGATCCCACCAGCAACCTGACCTGGCAGGGATCGCTGGAGCGTGGCTACACGAGTTGCTGGTGAGCTCACCAGCAACCAGTGACCAGCCCCCAGTCTCCTAGTTACAGCACACATCAGGTTAATTAACCCGATGTGTGCTGCAGCTAAATGTGCACAGAGCAGGGAGCAGCGCACAATGCTTAGCGCTGGCTCCTTGCTCTCCTAGTTACAGCACACATCGGGTTAATTGCCTGATGTGTGCTGCAGCTAAATGTGCACAGAGCAGGGAGCAGCGCACACTGCTTAGTGCTGGCTCCTTGCTCTCCTAGTTACAGCACACATCGGGTTAATTACCTGATGTGTGCTGCAGCTACATGTGCACAGAGCTGGAGCCGGCAGCACAGGCAGTGAGAGCGGAGGAGGCTGGTATCAAAGGTAAATATCGGGTAACCAAGGACAGGGCTTCTTGGTTACCCGATGTTTACATTAGTTACCAGCCTCAGCAGAAGCTGGCTCCCTGCTCACTGCACATTAGTTGTTGCTGTCTCGCTGTCACACACAGCGATCTGTGCTTCACAGCAGGACAGCAACAACTAAAAAATGGCCCAGGACATTCAGCAACAACCAACGACCTCACAGCAGGGGCCAGGTTGTTGCTGGATGTCACACACAGCAACATCGCTAGCAACGTCACAAAAGTTGTTCGTTACCAGCGATGTTGCTAGCGATGTTGCTTAGTGTGACGGGGCCTTTAGGGGTGCTTCACACGCAGCGAGATCGCTGCTGAGATCGCTGCTGAGTCACGGTTTTTGTGACGCAGCAGTGACCTCATTAGCAATCTTGCTGTGTGTGACACTGAGCAGCGATCTGGCCCCTGCTGTGAGATCGCTGCTCGTTACACACAGCCCTGGTTCGTTTTTTTTATTGTTGCTCTCCCGCTGTGACGCACAGATCGCTGTGTGTGACAGCGAGAGAGCGATGAAATGAAGCAAGCAGAGAGCAGGAGCCGGCATCTGGCAGCTGCGGTAAGCTGTAACCAGGGTAAACATCGAGTAACCAAGGTGGTTACCCGATATTTACCTTCGTTACCAGCCTCCGCCGCTCTCACGCTGCCTGTGCTGCCGGCTCCTGCTCTCTGCACATGTAGCTGCAGTACACATCTGGTTAATTAACCCGATGTGTACTGTAGCTAGGAGAACAGGGAGCCAGCGCTAAGCAGTGTGCGCGGCTCCCTGCTCTCTGCACATGTAGCTGCAGTACACATCGGGTAATTAACCCTATGTGTACTGTAGCTAGGAGAGTAGGGAGCCAGCGCTAAACAGTGTGCGCAGCTTCCTGCTCTCTGCACATGTAGCGACGTTATGATTGCTGCTGCTTCTGCTTTGTTTGACAGCTAAGCAGCGATCATAACAGTGACATACAAGGTCGCTGTTGCATCACAGAAAATGGTGACGTAACAGCGACGTCGTTGTCGCTGTTGCTATGTGTGAACCCAGCTTTACACGCTGCGATACCATTAATGACGCCGGATCGTGCCCTCGATGATAAAACATTAACGATATCGTAGCGTGTAAAGCCCCCCTTAGTCTATATTTACTGAAGAAATAAGTTAGCGTACTCGATAACACATGGTGAAATGTAATTCTTCTAGAGAAATCAAAGTCATAATATTTGGAGACGCATAATTTTAATTCCATACATGATTTTCTATTATAAATGTATAAATCTGTTTGTACATTCAAGGTAGAAGAAATGTTAGAAATAAAACATTTATTGATATAACTTTGTATAGTCCAATTGGTTGTAGTACCAATTGTAAGTCTCTTAGGATATGTATGATATATAGCAAGAAGAGATCCCAATTGTAACATAACCTTTAATATAACCGTTAAAAATCTGGAAATCCAGGTATAAAACCGATACACCAATACAAATCATGTGTACATTAAGATATGACAGGGAAACATCAGTTAATAAAGTTTAAATGTTCAATTATGCAAATAAAAAAAAACTGCTTCAACCTCACTAGTTTCATAGATTGACCACCCTCATATCTGGTGTCTCCAGGGAAAGGGACAGATTCCAAGGAAAATCTTCTACCTGCTCTGTCGTGCCCCATGTGAGTGGTTCCGCTCTTAAAAGAGCAGTACCTAAGTATGGGACTAAGCTAGATGTCCCCCAAATGATAAAGGGTTTTACTCCCAACGCGTTTCTTTCTCAATGATGAGACGTCATCGGGAAGTGTACATGCAAGAGGTAGTTAACAGCCTAAGTTATAAAAGGTGGTCAAACACATACGAGTATAAAAGATGCTTGGCACAGAGGATTCTGCTGTGGCAGACCCATCCCCTATGGTATACAGTGTGTTGCACCACCCATCGTCAGTCTCATAAGCTTCCTCTTGCAACATATCCAGTTCTGCTATAGCCTCCTGTTGCTGGATAGTCTCCACCCGACTGTTTTGAGGGTTAGTGAGGGTGGAGACTTTTTCACTCTGCAAGAGTTTAATCACCTGCCCCCTTTGTGTGTTGCTGCTCTAGCCTATCCACTGCCAGTGGTAGGTATATTAGGCAGCTCATCCCTACAAACCTTGCCTAATTATAGATTTAGTCTGACTTAGTCTTTGCTCTGTCTGCCTGTTTTCTGCTCTGTTTCTCCTGATATTGACCAGACCTGTTTTCCAGTTATCCTGACATCTCCACTGTTACGGCTCCAGTCTGAGGTTTAAACAGGCGATCTCTGGTTGTTTTTTCTCTTGGTTGGACCACAGCATGTTTTGTGTTGATTCAACTTCTGAAATAACTCTAGTTTTTCCTATGCTTTGCCTCTCCGTTTCACTTTTATTTAGGTGCATGTGCTTTCTCAATTGGATTGCACAATCACATTTTGGGAGGGGCTATTTATACTCACTACTCACATGCCATGCTGGCTATATTTATGTATGGATGGTTGCCTGGAGTCCCAGTTGCTTGGTTAAGGCTTTCTTACTGAGACATTGCTATTCTCTCCTTTAGGTGTCAGAATGCACATAAGGATGTGGATAGGTATGTTCAGAAATGCAAGGTCTGTGCCAGGTCTAAAGCTTCTCGTCTTGCCCTAGCGGGTTTTCTCCTGCCTAATGAGATTCCATCACAGTCTTGGACTCATTTGTCCATGGATTTTGTCACCGATTTACCTATTTCTGGTGGCAATACCATTGGGAAGGTGGTGGTGGACCATTTCAGGAAGATGGTTCATTTGGTACCACTTCCTAAGTTGCCTACTACTAAGAGTGTTCATTGTTCATTTCTCCTATTGTTAGACTACATGGTATTCCCAAAAATATTATTTCCAAAAGAGGGAATCAGTCCTTGGCTAGCTTTTGATGTAGTCTGTGCTCCAGATTGGGTATCAAAATGTTATTTTCCTTACGATACCATCCTGTGACTAATGGATAGACTGAGAGGATGAACCAAGAGATTGAGCAATATTTGGGGTGTTTTATTTACTCTAATCAGGAAGACTGGGTGGAGTTTTTACCCCTTACCGAATTTGCTTTGACTAATCGCGCTTCCACAGCTACCGCAATCTTGCCTTTTTTGTTTTGGGGGTTTTCATCCAGTGTTTGGGAATTTTTTGGGCTTGCAGTCCTCTGTTGCAGAGGAATAATAATAATAATAATTATATTATAATAATATTTATTCATTTATATAGCGCTATTAATTCCACAGCGCTTTACATACATCAACAATACAGATATATTTTCTTCCTGTGCAATAAAAGTCTGGAAGGAGGTCAAAAGGGATGGTTGCTAGTGACTGGACCAAAAAAACGCAAACCGCAGATGCAGAATGGCTCCTGATTTTAGGGTGGGGGAGTTTGTGTGGTTGTCTTCTAAAAATGTACGGCACAAAGTGGCCTTTAGGAAATTTGCTCCAAAATTTGTAGGTCCTTAAAGGATTACTGAAGTTGTGAACCTAGTAGTGGTTAAGCTTGGAAAATCGAACACTCGATCCATTATATAATAATAATAAAGTTTTATTAAAAAAGTTTTATTTCTAGAGCGCCAACATATTCCGCAGCGCTTTACAATTCAGAGGGGACATGTACAGACAATTTGAGACAATACAAAAAAACAAAATTAAGATACCAGGAGGAGTGAGGGCCCTGCTCGTAAGCTACAGTCTATGAGGAAATAGGGGAAGCACGAAAGGTGAATGGGGGGAAGAAAAGCTTGTCATTTATGGTCCAGCCATCGATTTAATAGGGGATTCAAAACCATCTTCCCATTCTTCCCTTCTGAATAAATTTGTGGGGACACCTAGTCCTCATGACATTGTTCAGATGGATTTGGAGGAGGATCAGGAGTATGAAGTGAAGTGAGTTCTCGGAAATAGGCAGGTCAAGCACCGTCTGCAGTAACTGGTAAAGTGGATGGGTTACAGTCTTGAAGATAATTCCTGAGCCAATTGGTTTGCCCAATCATATTTTGGGAGTGGCTATTTCTAATCACTACTCATATGCCTCAGTGCTGGCTATATATCTGGATGCATGGTTGTCTGGAGTCCCAGCTCCTCGGTTAAGGTTTTCTTACTAAGACATTGATATTACTATACCCTGCAGTTTATTTGTGTGGATCCCTTCCCAGTTATCTCCTTTTTTGTTTCTTGTAGGTTTGGGAAGTTTGCTACGTATTCTGTTATTCTTTTTTTGTTTCTTGTATTCTATCATTCCTGTGCGACTGTGTTTGCATCTTCCTAGCCCTGTGTCTCACTTTCTGCTTGTGTGCACTTAATTTATGTTTATTTTTGTTTTTGTAGTACACTTGCTTTATAGCTTACGATGCAAGGACACTCTGGGTCAGCCATTGATGAGTGGGGGAGCCATTGCATGATCTTACAACCTCCGCTGTCAAGCAGGGACAAATCAGGGTTAGGTCTAGGGCAAGTACCAGCCTGTTTTGGGACCTGTCGATTTCTGGTTTTACATCTCCCCTGGTTTGTCCATCCCCATGAGAGTGTTAGGGTTCAATCGAAACATGTACTCTTGACCTTGGCTATGTTTACTGAAACGGTGCTGCCTGCCCTGAGTCTGGATTGCCCTTACATACAGTTAGGTCCAGAAATATTTGGACAGTGACACAAGTTTTGTTATTTTAGCTGTTTACAAAAACATGTTCAGAAATACAATTATATATATAATATGGGCTGAAAGTGCACACTCCCAGCTGCAATATGAGAGTTTTCACATCCAAATCGGAGAAAGGGTTTAGGAATCATAGCTCTGTAATGCATAGCTTCCTCTTTTTCAAGGGACAAAAAGTAATTGGACAAGGGACTCTAAGGGCTGCAATTAACTCTGAAGGCGTCTCCCTCGTTAACCTGTAATCAATGAAGTAGTTAAAAGGTCTGCAGTTGATTACAGGTGTGTGGTTTTGCATTTGGAAGCTGTTGCTGTGACCAGACAACATGCGGTCTAAGGAACTCTCAATTGAGGTGAAGCAGAACATCCTGAGGCTGAAAAAAAAGAAAAAATCCATCAGAGAGATAGCAGACATGCTTGGAGTAGCAAAATCAACAGTAGGGTACATTCTGAGAAAAAAGGAATTTACTGGTGAGCTTGGGAACTCAAAAAGGCCTGGGCGTCCACGGATGACAACAGTGGTGGATGATCGCCGCATACTTTCTTTGGTGAAGAAGAACCCATTCACAACATCAACTGAAGTCCAGAACACTCTCAGTGAAGTAGGTATATCTGTCTCTAAGTCAACAATAAAGAGAAGACTCCATGAAAGTAAATACAAAGGGTTCACATCTAGATGCAAACCATTCATCAATTCCAAAAATAGACAGGCCAGAGTTAAATTTGCTGAAAAACACCTCATGAAGGCAGCTCAGTTCTGGAAAAGTATTCTATGGACAGATGAGACAAAGATCAACCTGTACCAGAATGATGGGAAGAAAAAAGTTTGGAGAAGAAAGGGAACGGCACATGATCCAAGGCACACCACATCCTCTGTAAAACATGGTGGAGGCAACGTGATGGCATGGGCATGCATGGCTTTCAATGGCACTGGGTCACTTGTGTTTATTGATGACATAACAGCAGACAAGAGTAGCCGGATGAATTCTGAAGTGTACCGGGATATACTTTCAGCCCAGATTCAGCCAAATGCCGCAAAGTTGATCGGACGGCGCTTCATAGTACAGATGGACAATGACCCCAAGCATACAGCCAAAGCTACCCAGGAGTTCATGAGTGCAAAAAAGTGGAACATTCTGCAATGGCCAAGTCAATCACCAGATCTTAACCCAATTGAGCATGCATTTCACTTGCTCAAATCCAGACTTAAGACGGAAAGACCCACAAACAAGCAAGACCTGAAGGCTGCGGCTGTAAAGGCCTGGCAAAGCATTAAGAAGGAGGAAACCCAGCGTTTGGTGATGTCCATGGGTTCCAGACTTAAGGCAGTGATTGCCGCCAAAGGATTCGCAACAAAATATTGAAAATAAAAATATTTTGTTTGGGTTTGGTTTATTTGTCCAATTACTTTTGACCTCCTAAAATGTGGAGTGTTTGTAAAGAAATGTGTACAATTCCTACAATTTCTATCAGATATTTTGTTCAAACCTTCAAATTAAACGTTACAATCTGCACTTGAATTCTGTTGTAGAGGTTTCATTTCAAATCCAATGTGGTGGCATGCAGAGCCCAACTCGCGAAAATTGTGTCACTGTCCAAATATTTCTGGACCTAACTGTATTTTGCTTTTGACTGCCTGTACCTCGCACTTGTGTCTCTGACCCTCCGGTCTGGGGACAGTCGTGGAGTGGGGTCTGCTTTCTACCGGCGGCCCAGCCTATCCTCACCGTTATAGACTCTAGTGAACACCAGTAGTCAGTTTGTCACATACGTCCAGAGTAAGCCCAGCACGTGGTGCAGTGGGTCCACACCCACCAGCGTTGCAAACTGCTATAATTTTGCACAAAACTGTACATCCACATATAGTGCAATACAGTATAAAGTGAAAATTGCTTAAGTGATAGCTATTATAGTCCTATAACTTGCACAATTTTTGGAGTGCTGCATTCATTTTTTGTTTTATTGAGCTATTTCTATATTGATCTATCTATTTATCGAAAGAAGAAAGCAAAAGGAATCTACTATTTATGCACCAAATTCACTGCTTGAAAAAGGCTCAGCCACTTAAGGCCCGTTTCACACGTCAGTGAAAAACACTGACGTTTTTCACTGGCGTGTAAAACACGCACATGTCCCTCCGTGTGCCGTGAATCACGGCACACGTGGGTTGTCTAAGTGCAATCCGGGCTCCGTTCTCCATGGCCCGTGATTGCATTTAGAAATTAACTCACCTGTGCGCGCTCCCGCTGTCCATGGTGCTGATCGCTCCTGCAGTGCAGCGTCCGGCCGGCGCTGACCCCCGCAGCAGCTGCTTACGGGTCAGCTGTGTCGTGCATAATGAATATGCGCGACAGTAATGAGCCGGCTCAGAAGCAGCCAGCAGAACGGGCTGCAGAGAGCGTCGCTGGAGCCGGGTGAGTAAAAATGATTTTTATTTTAAAAGCACGTTTTTTTCTGGCACGTGTCTCACGGATCACACCACTGCGTGGTCCGTGGGACATCAGTGATGCCAGAAAAAAATGGACGGCAATCACGCACACGAGACACGTGCAGTGAAAAATAACTGATGTGTGAGCAGACCCATTCATTATAATGGGTCTTCGTATGTCAGGGATTCTGGTACGTTTAAAAAAAAGCACAAACGTACCAGAATCACTGACGTGTGAAAGGGGCCTAAAGGAGCTATTTCAGAGAAATACATACTTTTAAAGCAACATGGGAGAATACGGACCGGCGTTTCTCCTTTGGCTTCTCCCTTGGAAGATCAGGTCGCACCGTGTGTATGTCAGTCACTGGTAGCGGGTTTGGGAGAAGTAACCGAGACCGGGATTCAGGAGTGGGTAAAAAATGCAGAAGTGGTGAACGTGTTTCCTTTGATTGTTCCACTTCTGATTTTGGCTCACAAATACTGAGGTAGAATACAAACCATAAGTTGAACGTGGTCAAATGGTGCTAATAAAGATGGACACCGCTGCATGCAATGAAGCAAATGACATATAGCTCTCTTTGTTGTTGATCTTCTTTTATTCCTTTCCTTCCTTTCTTATAACTACATATTACTGTGTCAATAATGACACATTGTTGAATTGTTAGTGAATGAATACTGGGTCACAAATTGTTCTTGGATTCTTTAAAGGAATTCAATAAATAAAGTTGAAAAACCCAGACATAATAGCTAAAGCTACATATAATATCGAGAGAAAAGAGTAAAAAAAAATGCACACTAACTCAACACAAAAACTTAATGTGTGGTCAAGGTCATAGGTCTGAGTGAACAGATGGGAGGAAGAAACCTTAGCTGAAGTTGGCATCATATCATAAGTCTATATACACTAAAGAAATCAGATAGCACACTGGATAATGTATGGAGAAAAAAAAGTCAGAAAGTTTCCATTATACCTTCATAAATCCACTTCCAACTTTTAAAGAACAAAAAGAGGAATAAATTATGAGGCGCGCATAGCTCATATGGCAAAATTTGCCTACGCGCATGGCCACATTCCTAGCAGCACCCATTTACTATTTCGCAGTGAGGGACATTCAGCTTGTGCGTAGACCGCAATCCAGAACTTTATCCAAGATGGTTGGGACTAGAGATCACGGGACTCCAGTCCAGTATTCAGGTCAGTGGCACCCGGCGGCTGGACAGGAGGACGCAGATCTCTTACCTTCCGGCATCCCTGCCCCGGCTTTTGATCAATCAGGACTGGTGTGACGTTATCTGTGTTTCATGCTCATCTCTAGTTGAGACCTATAGATTTATTTTTTTTAATTGATTCATAGTCGTAGAAGCAATTAACTTTATCATCTTTATATACGTTTCTCTATATGATATCTGGCTTTTTGTGTCTGTAAGGCCGTGTTCACACATTGCATAAATACTTTGTTTTCTGTAAGTGTTCGCACCAAACTACACAATAACAATCCTCTCTGGTTATTGCATTTTTAATGCCTTTTCCTCTTTATTTGATGCGTTTTTGGTGCAGATGTGAAGTCGCATTTTTAACGTTTTTCTAAAGATGCTGCTTAATTCTTTTGGGGCTTTTTTTCCTCTATAAACGTCAATGTTGAGTCTGAAAAAACGCAAGTGAAAAAGCTGAATTTTTTGTAACTATTTCTCATTAAATTTAGCAGTTTTATAGGAACAAAAAAAAAGACTTTTTCTTCACTTTTAGAATATAGGTACATAAAAATACACTGCAATGTACAGATGTATCTCTATGTACCTGTATAATCTGCTTGTGGCTTCAATGCCTGCAATTCAGCTCAAGTATATAAAAAATTTGCCTACCTTTCACTGTGGCTGCTGCTTGAAAACTAAAAGATTGTAAGTTCGAGTCCCAAGGAGACCAGAGAAGAGGAAAATTGATAATTTAATTTATCTTCATATAGAGAGATGCCAGCCCCCTCACCCGAGGAATAGCTAGGGAGTCAGCAAGGAGAGGTGAGAAAGCCTTTACTGCCGGGACAGCGGGACTGAGCCCTAAAATCGTGACAGTTCTGTTGAATCCCAGGACAGTTGGGAGCTTTGATAAATCTGTTTGTGCATTTAAGGCAAAGAAAATTTAGAAATAAAACATTTCTTGATACAACTTTGGGCAACATTACCATATTTTCTGGATTGTAAGACATACTTTTTTCCACCAAAACTGGGGGTAAAATGGGGGTGCGTCTTACAATGCAGATATGGCTTACTGGGGCAGAGGTGGTGGACCGGGGTCATAGGAGGTATGGTTAGCGATACTGAGGGAGTCACTGCAGTGTCACGGCGGGCGCCCGACCTGACTGTTGGCTCTACTGAATCGCCCGCGGTTGACGCAATGAACTTCAAGAAAATGGCTGTGGAGGTGGCACGTGCACATATTGACGCGATGGACTTCAAGAAAATGGCTGCAATGGTCTTTGTGCGCTCGCGCCACCTCCACAGCCATTTTCTTGAAATCCATCATGTCAACCAAGGGCGATTTAATAGAGCACACAGTCAGATCAGGCGCCTGCCACCACAACGACACCACGTCCTGTGACCCTCCTGAGTCACTCCACTGCAGTGACACCCCTGCAGCACACCGGTAGATCAATTGAGCCTGCTGTCACAATACCCCCGAGCCCCCGAGGCCACAGTATCGCCAACCTTCCGTCCGCTGACCCTCCTCAGACACAACACCCCTCCTCTTAGCCCGCAGCATCGCTGACCCTGCATCCCACGACCTTCCTGAGCCGCTTCCCCCTTGTGAGACATTATAACACGCACTAGGATTATAAGACGGACCCTCATTTTAACATTAAAAATTATTTTTTTCCTATTTTCCTCTAAATTTGGGGTGCATCTTATAATCCAGGACGTCTTATAAATCGAAAAATACGGTATGTCATTCATATTTATATAAAGAATAAGGATTTCTATCTATCTATCTATCCCTCTATCTATTTATCTATCTATCTATCTATCTATCTATCCATCCATCTATCCATCCATCCATCCATCCATCCATCTATCTATCTATCTATCTATCTATCTATCCCTCTATCTATCTATCTATCGAAAGAAGAAAGAAAGAGGAACATATTGTTTTTCACCCAACTGACTGCTTGAAAAATGGATTGACCAGCAGGTATCAGATGTCATGTTCCCATTAAAACTGCTAAATTCTGAATCATTCTTAAAAAATCCTATTCCCTATCATAGTATCATAGTTTTTAAGGTTGAAGGGAGACTCTAAGACCATCTAGTTCAACCCGTAGCCTAACATGTTGATCCAGAGGAAGGCAAAAAAAACCCCAATGTGGCAAACAAGTTCCAATGGGGAAAAATTTCCTTCCTGACTCCACATCCGGCAATCAGACTAGTTCCCTGGATCAATACCCTGTCATAAAATCTAATATACATAACTGGTAATATTAAATTTTTCAAGAAAGGCATCCAGGCTCTGCTTAAATGTTAGTAGTGAATCCCTCATTACAACACCATGCGGCAGAGAGTTCCATAGTCTCACTGCTCGTACAGTAAAGAATCCTCGTCTGTGATTATGATTAAACCTTCTTTCCTCAAGACGTAGCGGATGCCCCCGTGTTCCAGTCGCAGGCCTAGGTGTAAAAAGATCTTTGGAAAGGTCTCTGTACTGTCCCCTCATATATTTATACATTGTGATTAGATCCCCCCTAAGCCTTCATTTTTCCAAACTAAATAACCCCAAGTTTAATAACCTGTCTTGGTATTGCAGCCCCCCCATTCCTCTAATAATCTTGGTGGCTCTTCTCTGCACCCTCTCCAGTTCAGCTATGTCCTTCTTATATATCGGTGACCAGAATTGTACACAGTATATAAGTGCGGTCGCTCTAGTGACTTGTACAGAGGTAGAACTATATTTTTTTCATGAACACTTCTACCTCTTTTAATACATCCCATTATTTTATTAGCCCTGGCAGCAGCTGCCTGACACTGTCCACTAAAGTGAAGTTTATCATCCACCCATACACCCAAGTCTTTTTCTGTGTCTGTTTTACCCAGTGTTCTACAATTAAGTACATAATCATAAATGTTATTTCCTCTACCCAAGTGCATGACCTTACATTTATCTACATTAAACTTCAATTGCCACTTCTCAGCCCAATCCTCCAATTTACATAAATCTCCCTGTAATATAAAATTATCCTCCTCTGTATTGATTACCCTGCAGAGTTTAGTATCATCTGCAAATATTGAAATTCTACTCCGCATGCTCCCAACAAGGTCATTTATAAATATGTTGAAAAGAAGCGGGCCCAATACTGACCCCTGTGGTACCCCACTATGAACTGAGACCCAGTCCGAGTACGTACCATTAATAACCACCCTTTGTTTCCTATCACTGAGCCAGTTTTTAACCCAGTTACACATATTTTCCCCTATCCCCATTATTCTCATTTTATGTACCAACCTTTTGTGTGGCACCGTATCAAAAGCTTTTGAAAAGTCCATATACACAACATCCACTGCATTTCCCTGGTCCAGACTTGAACTTACCTCTTCATAGAAGCTGATCAAATTAGTTTGACAGGATCGATCCCTCATAAACCCATGTTGATACTCTGTCATAAGGTTATTTTTCTTGAGATACTCCAGTATAGCATCTCTCAAGAAACCTTCAAGGATTTTACCAACCGTAGAGGTTAAACTTACCGGCCTATAATTTCCCGGCTCAGTTTTTGTCCCCTTTTTGAATATTGGCACCACATTTGCTATGCGCCAGTCCTGCGGTACCGACCCTGTTATTAAGGAATCTGAGAAGCAGGGGCGTAACGATCGCGGTCGCCACTGCGACCGGGCCCGCAGGGTTATAGGGGCCCGGCAGCCGCTCTGCAGAGCCGGCTGCCGGGCCCCTATGTGTAGTGCCGCTGTGTAGTGGCCGACTGTGAGATCGTTAGGGGGCCGGCCTGTGAGTCAGGGGGGCTCAGTGTCTGCAGGGGGCAGAGGGGCCCCTGACCTGGAGAGGCCACCAGGCGTTCCTGACCTGCTGCAGAGGAGATGTGCTCCTGCACGGCAGACGGAAACCATCCCTACCAGGACCTGCGATGATGTCACGCCCATGTGACTGTGTGGGAGGAGACACAGGATGCCGGGGAGAAAGCAGGAGAAGATACTTCGAACACATGAGTGGTAATGAGAAAAGAGGGGACATGAGGGGAGGGGCTGCAGGGTGAGTGGCATATGAGGGCTGCAGACTGTGACAGAAGCATGTGAAGGGTGCAGAGTGTTTGAGAGGGGTAAGTTGGGGTACGGGCAGGGTGAGATATGTGGGTCAGGGTGTGTGTGTGATATGGGGGTGCAGGCTGTATAGGGAGCAGAGTGTGTGACATATGGGGGCAGGGGCATAACTACCGCAGTCGCAGGGGTCAGAAGGAGCAGAGAGGTACTTGTTTTTTTATTTTGCTGCCTGCATGATACATGGAGGCCCTGGTGGGGCTGGCTGGCAGGCTGCATTACACATAGAAGCCCTGGGGGGGCTGGCTGCATGACACATGGAGGCCCTGGGGGGTCTGGCTGCATGACACATGGAGGCCCTGGGGTGTCTGGCTGCATGACACATGGAGGCCCTGGGGGGTCTGGCTGCATGACACATGGAGGCCCTGGGGGGTCTGGTTGCATGACACATGGAGGCCCTGGGGGGTCTGGCTGCATGACACATGGAGGCCCTGGGGGGTCTGGCTGCATGACACATGGAGGCCCTGGGGGGGCTGCCTGCATGATACATGGAGGCCCTGGTGGGGCTGGCTGGCAGGCTGCATGACACATGGAGGCCCTGAGGGGGCTGGCTGCATGACACATGGAGGCCCTGGGGGGGCTGGCTGCATGACACATGGAGGCCCTGGGGGGGCTGGCTGCATGAAACCTGGGGGGGGGGGCTGGGTGCATGACACATGGAGGCCCTGGTGGGGCTGGCTGGCAGGCTGCATTACACATAGAAGCCCTGGGGGCTGGCTGTATGACACATGGAGGCCCTGGGGGGGCTGGCTGTATGACACATGGAGGCCCTGGGGGGGCTGGCTGCATGACACATGGAGGCCCTGGGGGGGCTGGCTGTATGACACATGGAGGCCCTGGGGGGGCTGGCTGCATGACACATGGAGGCCCTGGGGGGGCTGGCTGCATGACACATGGAGGCCCTAGGGGGGCTGGCTGCATGACACATGGAGGCCCTGGGGGGGCTGGCTGCATGACACATGGAGGCCCTGGGGGGGCCGGCTGCATGACACATGGAGGTCCTGGGGAAGCTGGCTGCATGACACATGTAGGTCCTGGGGGGGCTGGCTGCATGACACCTGGGGGGGGGGGCTGGCTGCATGACACATGGAGACCCTGGGGGGGCTGGCTGCATGACACATAGAGGCCCTGGGGGGGGCTGGCTGCATGACGCATAGAGGCCCTGGGGGGGCTGGCTGCATGACACATATAGGCCCGGGGGAAGCTGGCTGCATTACACATGGAGGCCCTGGTGGGGCTGGCTGCATGACACCTGGTGGGGCTAGCTGCATGACACATGGAGGCCCTGGTGGGACTGGCTGCATAATACATGGAGGCCTGGGGGTGCTGGCTGCATGATACATGGAGGTCTATGGGACTGCATAATAAACATGAAGGACACCTTATACATAGACTATAGCAGCGCATTATACATGGAGGTCTATGGGGCTGCATTATAATACATATAGGACTATGGGGGCTACATTATAATATATGGAGGACTATGGAGGCTACCTTACACATGGTCTGTGGGGGTGCATTATAAAGCATGGGGAACTGTGGTGCAGTATAAAATATGGAGAACTATGGGAAATGCATTATAATACATGGAGGACTATGGGGTGCATTGTAATATATGAAGGGTTATGTGGGACCCTTTATACTATATGGAAGGCTATGTGGGGGCCATTATAGTATTTTGAGAACTATATATGAGGGAGGAAAAAGATACAAGTATGGGATGGGAATGTTTTGTGCTGAGGGAAAAGGGCTCTTTCCCATGCTCTGCTATACATCTCTCAGCACCCAGCTTTCCCATGCTCTGCTATATATCTCTCAGCACCCAGCTTTCCCATGCTCTCCTATACATCTCTCAGCACCCAGCTTTCCCATGCTCTGCTATACATCTCTCAGCACCCAGCTTTCCCATGCTCTGCTATACATCTCTCAGCACCCAGCTTTCCCATGCTCTGCTATACATCTCTTAGCACCCAGCTTTCCCATGCTCTGCTGTACATCTCTCAGCACCCAGCTTTCCCATGCTCTGCTGTACATCTCTCAGCACCCAGCTTTCCCATGCTCTGCTGTACATCTCTCAGCACCCAGCTTTCCCATGCTCAGCTATACATCTCTCAGCACCCAGCTTTCCCATGCTCTGCTATACATCTCTCAGCACCCAGCTTTCCCATGCTCTGCTGTACATCTCTCAGCACCCAGCTTTCCCATGCTCTGCTATACATCTCTCAGCACCCAGCTTTCCCATGCTCTGCTATACATCTCTCAGCACCCAGCTTTCCCCTGCTCTGCTATATATCTCTCAGCACCCAGCTTTCCCATGCTCTCCTATACATCTCTCAGCACCCAGCTTTCCCATGCTCTGCTATACATCTCTCAGCACCCAGCTTTCCCATGCTCTGCTATACATCTCTCAGCACCCAGCTTTCCCCTGCTCTGCTATACATCTCTCAGCACCCAGCTTTCCCCTGCTCTGCCATACATCTCTCAGCACCCAGCTTTCCCATGCTCTCCTATACATCTCTCAGCACCCAGCTTTCCCATGCTCTGCTATACATCTCTCAGCACCCAGCTTTCCCATGCTCTGCTATACATCTCTCAGCACCCAGCTTTCCCCTGCTCTGCTATACATCTCTCAGCACCCAGCTTTCCCATGCTCTGCTATACATCTCTCAGCACCCAGCTTTCCCATGCTCTGCTATACATCTCTCAGCACCCAGCTTTCCCATGCTCTGCTATACATCTCTCAGCACCCAGCTTTCCCATGCTCTGCTATACATCTCTCAGCACCCAGTGTTCCCATGCTCTGCTATACATCTCTCAGCACCCAGCTTTCCCATGCTCTGATATGGGAAAGCTGGGTGCTGAGGGAAAGATGTATGACAGAGGGATTTTAGATCATGGGAAACCTGGGTGCTGTGGGTAAAAGCCAAGTGTCAGCATCATTATCCCGTACCCTAAGTGTTGTGTACATGGAGGGGGGCCCCGGTCCAAAGTTTGCACCAGGGCCCATCAAACTCTAGTTACGCCACTGCTGAGAAGATTAAAAATAATGGTCTATCTATCACAGAACTCAATTCCTGTAGTACTCTGGGGTGTATGCCATCCGGGCCCGGAGATTTGTCAACCTTAGTGATTTCGAGGCGGCGGCGTACTCCCTATGATTCATTTGTGACTGGAACCTACTAAATTTGTATTTATCTCGGTTCAAACCATATATCCGATAATCAATGAACCAGTAAATAATGCATGAAAAAGTCAATTAAGTATTAATTAGCCACTTTCCTTAAGAATGTATTATTTTCCAGCAGACAGGGATTTATTTTGTACATTGATTTTGTGTGATTTGCCTGTTATGCATATTTGTCAACATTTGTTCTTGGAATGCCAAATCCAATCAATCATGTCTAAATCCAGATAAAATGTAATCAGCTGCAAATTAGAAACTAATTGACACAAAGGGCCGCACTTCCAATTTTGGAAGATAAATTTACCACATGGTCCCATCAAAAGCTTTTCTCTGCATTGATAATATCTATAAAATACAAATGTCTTATTGCTTTCCTACAACATTTTAGTAGAATAATAGAAAAAAATATAAAAAAATGTATTTGCAGTTTTACTTTTTATATAACCAAATAGATTTGACTAAAGTGTTTACTTTCTGTACAGTGTCCGATATTGCAATTCAGTCGCATGTAAATGCATGAAGCATCATTCACAAATCCGTTTTTTGGTACGAGTGATATCTTTATTTTTACTAAGAAAAGGCTGAGACATTTTGACATTTAGATTGTGAGCCTCAATGGGGACAGTGTTGCCAATGTATGTAAAGCACTGTGGAAATAATGGCGCTATATAAATGAATAAATATTATTATTATTATTATCATCTGTGTGTCGGATCAAAACCAGCAATGCAACCCAGTGGGTCAATGAAAAAATCGGATTGCAGTTGGATGCTATCCAAGCGCTCTCCATATTGTGTGGACTGCTACATAGGAAAAGATAGAGGAATTTTTGGGGTTAGTCTCATCCAAGAAAAACTGGTGATGAAACCGTGATCAAACTGTGATGGTAAAAACTAAAGGCCCCGTCACACTAAGCAACATCGCTAGCAACATCGCTGGTAACGAACAACTTTTGTGATGTTGCTAGCGATGTTGCTGTGTGTGACATCCAGCAACAACCTGGCCCCTGCTGTGAGGTCGTTGGTTGTTGCTGAATGTCCTGGGCCATTTTTTAGTTGTTGCTGTCCTGCTGTGAAGCACAGATCGCTGTGTGTGACAGCGAGACAGCAACAACTAATGTGCAGTGAGCAGGGAGCCAGCTTCTGCTGAGGCTGGTAACTAATGTAAACATCGGGTAACCAAGAAGCCCTGTCCTTGGTTACCCGATATTTACCTTTGATACCAGACTCCTCCGCTCTCACTGCCTGTGCTGCCGGCTCCTGCTCTGTGCACATGTAGCTGCAGCACACATCAGGCAATTAACCCGATGTGTGCTGTAACTAGGAGAGCAAGGAGCCAGCACTAAGCAGTGTGCGCTGCTCCCTGCTCTGTGCACATTTAGCTGCAGCACACATCAGGCAATTAACCTGATGTGTGCTGTAAGTAGGAGAGCAAGGAGCCAGCGCTCAGTGTGCGCTGCTCCCTGCTCTGTGCACATTTAGCTGCAGCACACATCGGGTTAATTAACCTGATGTGTGCTGTAACTAGGAGACTGGGGGCTGGTCACTGGTTGCTGGTGAGCTCACCAGCAACTCGAGTAGCCACGCTCCAGCGATCCCTGCCAGGTCAGGTTGCTGGTGGGATCGCTGGAGCGTCGCAGTGTGACAGCTCACCAGCAACCTCCTAGCAACTTACCAGCGATCCCTATCGTTGTTGGGATCGCTGGTAAGTTGCTTAGTGTGACTGGACCTTAACACTGACCGAACTTATGAAATTTCTGATAAATAAAAAACTGATGAAACTTGGAACAACTTTCTTGTATGAGAAATCACATGTTATTGAGGCCTAACCAGCCACCGGGATTGAACAAGAGGGCTGTCGGTGCTATGTCTCCCGGCAGTCACGGTACCTTGTTATATCATGAGAGTGTTGCAGGCTCTCGGTGGCCGCTCCTGGGCTATACAACCTTCACAATTCCATCAGACCGACGTTTCAAGGCTGCAGCCGATCGGTGGTCACTGCACTGGTAAAAATATCATGTGACGTCCAGGAGATATTGGCGCCGACATCAGTGGAACGGACCAGGAGTTGAGTATAGCACTATAGCATTTAAGAAAGGGTAGTCCAGTGGTGGACATCCCCTTTAAGATGCAGGTACTTGTAGAGAGACTTAATGGTAACATGAAGTTTCCAAGAAATAAGAGCCAACTAATAATTTTCTACAATTAGATTATTTGGTGGTCCATTAGACTGGTGATTGATGAAAAAAAATCATCATGGAGGCTGGAATTTCCCCCCCCCCCCCAAAAAAATGGGGATGCAATACTAAAGGGTGATTTACACTCTGCGACATTGCTAACGATATATCCGTCGGGGTCACGTCATTAGTGACGCACATCTGGCGCCATTAGCGACATCGCAGCGAGTGACACCAGGGAGCGACGATCAACGATCACAAAAGCGTCAAAAATCGCTGATCGTTGACACGTCGCTTCTTTCCATAATATCGTAGCTGCTGCAGGTACGATGTTGTTCGTCGTTCCTGCGGCAGTACACATCACTATGTGTGACAAAGCAGGAACGATGAACATCTCCTTACCTGCGTCCACCGGCAATGAGGAAGGAAGGAGGTGGGCGGGATGTTCCAGCCGCTCATCTCCACCCCTCCTCTGCTATTGGGCGACCGCTTAGTGAAGCCGCAGTGACGTCGTTATGACGTCGAATGCACCTCCCCCTTGAAGGAGGGATTGTTCGGTGGTCACAGCGACGTCTCTGAAAAGGTATGTGCGTGTGACGCTGCCGTAGCGATAATGTTCACTACGGCAGCGATCACCAAATGTCGCATGAGCGACGGGGGCAGATGCTATCGCGCACGACATCGCTAGCTATCGCTAGCGATGCCGCAGCATGTAAAGCACCGTTTAGGGGGCTATACTTATTGACTTTAGACTAAAGATGCCTAATAGTGATGGGCGAGCGTGCTCGGCACTGCTCATTACTTGATCGAGCATTAGTGTGCTCAGGTACTCGCGGGTGCTCGGATATTTCATCCATGAAACAAAGACCACAACGCACAGGCTTACTTCACTGCATGATGTGTGCAGGCACCCCAGGGAGAGCCAGTCGCAGTCTTAACATTCTCGGACATAGTGTGAGCCCCCAAAAAAACCTTGCACTCCCTCCAGCTGGAAATGCTCTGTTTATGGCTGGCTGTATGTGAATGAAGACCCAAACAGGCCAATCATTGACTTTCCATAATGCTCATTACTCACGTCAAGCTCATGTAAGCATCTGACCAGCTCGAATCGAGTAGCCAGTATTCGAGCATTTTTGTGCTCGCCCAGCACTTGTGCCCATATATCTTTTATAGCTATCGGAAGAACACTTCTTCAGCTGACAGCCATTGCTCCGGAAACATCAATACACATAAGTATGGCATCAAAGGACAATTAACAAACTACAACTCTAGTAACAAGATCAAATGGTGAAATGTGAAATGAGACAAACTGACCAAAAAATGTAACGTCATAAGCCCACCCTCACTTTGTAGTGTTCTATAGAAACAGTAGGGCCAAGTAGACAAATTGTGTAGGGCAGAACAAGTGCACCGTGCTAATACTTTTTACAGTGCAAAGTTGGTTTGATAAACTCTAAAGTACCTGCAGAAATGTTCACCTTGGACACTTTGGGGGCATTCGGTCTTGTTGCCCATGGACTGAAATCAAAAAAGCTCATACATCAACCGCATATATTTTCAGCAATCCATACGTAAACAAATTTTACCATCTTTTTTGCATGGATATCAAACATCCTAAACAATGCATTCTGGTCCCAATGTAGCAAGGTCTTACGTACACCAGTCTTGATGAAGACAGCACTGGAGTAAGGGGTTGTCCCAAACTTGGACAACCCCTTCTCAATCACTATAATAACAGCCTATGCTCACCTCCGGTGACTGTCACAGGAATACATTGTCATAATTTATTCCTCTTTCGTGGTGTAAGTTATGTTGAATTTGTCAGTGATGCTTAATCGGGCCCCTTTCCAGTTAAGCTCCGTCCATATTTCAAAAAGTAGCCGGAGGTGGTCAGGACAAGCATAAAAATACCAAAACCTCACATTTTTTCAGCAATTCTTATAAAAACTCATAGGAGAAAAGCATAATTTTAAACAGTTTTACACCAGAACTCTGGTTTGATGGATCAGGTCTAAGGATGAGCGGACCCATGGAAGGTCAGTTCAGCGGGTTCAGCCAGACTTTAGACAAAGTTCAGTTTGGGATGAGGACTAGATCTGAACACCAATGGAAAACACTAATTGGACAGTTGAGGTTTGCACCCACATGCAACCAGTTGTAACGCTCGGCGCTGGTGTTGCTGAGACAGCATGCAGGAGTGTACCCACTGGACCACAGGGGGAGACCTAGGTTTAAGTGGAAGGGGCTTAACTAAGCGTCTGCTGTGAGGCAGATGCCAGGTACAACTCCCAGGGCAGTGACCAGGACTGTGGCAGCTGGCCCCCAGGACAGGAGATTGAGTCCAGTAAGGACACAAGTGCTGGCAGATAGGTATAGAAGGCGGGCAGAGGTAAAGGTGACGGGACAGAAGTACGGGACCTGACAACTAACTAGCAGACTGGTAGTCAAACTAACTAAGGACGTTGTGCAGGCATCTCCCCTAATGAGAGGGTGCCTTAAATACATAGTGCTTCTCAGCCATAGGATGAGGCAATTTCTGGAAATGGCATGCCGGCCCTTTAACAGGAGGGCAGGTGTGTGCACTAAGCACACACCTGGGAGACCAGCGCTTTGTACACAGGCCCTGTGACGAGGAATCAGGAGCACATGTGGACGACCATGGGAGTGTGGGGGAGGACGCTATAAACAGATCCCTTTTGGGGGCTCGTGGGCGATTTTTTTTTGTGTTTTGTTGTACACTACATACGATCATGCTGTTATTACCCTCATTGCAAGCCGATCAAACACTGCAAACGGCATTGCAAAACGATTCTTTGGCATTTTTTTTATTATTTTCTACACTTATTTTATTTTTTTTCCCCAGATATAATATATAGCATCCAATAAATTATATCCAATAGTTCAAAATTTGCAACGTAGTAATGATATAACCTATGCTGTACCTTGCCTTATCCACACCTTCCTAATATTCTGTTTTCAGTAAAAATTCTGCAGGCTACATGCTACAATGGCAAGGATATGCCACATAGACATAATACAATCACTGTTACTCTTTTCCAGAAATTTCAGGAAGATTGATGACAAATCAGTCAGGTCAATTTGACATTTCATGACTTTCTGTCCTTTAAAATAATTATTTCCATCATTTTGTCTGTATAATAACTTTGTGCAAAATCCCATTTTTATAATTACAAATTAAATTGTGATTTTTATTCCGAGTGAAAGGACGTGATTAGTGACCAGGAGTGACCAGTACCAATCGTTAAAATGACAAAGACTCAATTTCCAAAATGCAGCCGCAATGGCGATCAGATGATCAGTGCCTATCACAGCTGATTTTGCTTGAGAAAGTCCTGTCTGGTCAAACTTTTACGAGAGTGCTGCAATGGAAATGGGGGCCATTCAGATGAATGGTTCTGCGAGAGAGGGATCCTCTAATGGGTTAAAAAGAAGAGCGGAATAGGGCATAAAATCAGCACTCGTTTTTGAAATACAACACGTTTGAAGGGATATTTCCCCAAAATATACATTATGCAAAGTCTACTGCTAGAAGAGAGGTGCAAGACTACTGTTTTTGACGCCCCTGGAATCCCTTTGTCAGGTGCCACTCTTACGTTTGACAATAGCTATAAAATCCTGTATAATATTTTTCCTGGCACTCAACTAAAGAAGACAAATGTCTTATTTTTAAATTTCCTTTAAACTTCCACGTGATAAATTGAGAGTGAATGCATTAGTAATTGACATAGGCGTTCTCACTGTGAGAGATTTTGTGAATTCTCAGGGACTTTTTGGATTTTTGGGAAAGTACAATTGGAAGTAACAAACATCATTGCGTAAAGTAACCACAGAGCGATGGAGAAGAGTCAGGTATAAGGTACTGTTCTCATTATCTTACTTGCTGATGTCATTAAAGGGGGCTTTACACGCTGCGACATCGCTAGCAATGTCGCTAATGAAAGCACCCTCCCCCGTCGTTTGGGTGTCACGGGCAAATCGTTGCCCGTGGCGCACAATATCGCTAGTACCCGTCACACTATTTACCTTCCAAGCGATGTCGCTGAGGGCGGCGAACAGCCTCTTTTCTAAGGGGGCGGTTTGTGCGGCGTCACAGCGACGTCACATGTCAGGCGTCCAATCGAAGCGGAGGGGCGGAGAGCAGCCGCATGGAAGTCATGCCTACCTCAATGCCGGCAGGACGCAAGTAAGTTGCTGTTCGTCGTTCCCGGGGTGTCACACATAGCGATGTGTGCTGCCTCAGGAACGACGAACAACCTGTGTCCTGAACCAGCAACGATTTTATGGAAATGAAGGTCGTGTCAACGATCAACGCTAAGGTGAGTATTTTTAATCGTTAGCGGTTGCTGTTAAGTGTCACACGCAACGACATCGCTAACAAGGCCAGATGTGCGTCACAAATTCCGTGACCCCAACGACATCTCGTTAGCGATGTCGTTGCATGTAACGCGGCCTTAAGAGTTACTACATACTAAAAATATGTTTAAAGAAATTGTCGCGCACGTTCTCTAGACTCACAGCAGCGATTTCTTTAAACCAATCCAGGAGATACATACCACAAGCATTGTGTGAATCTGAAGAAGGTCAAGTGACCAAAACGTCATTTCACACAACATTTCTGCTTGTTAAATAAAAATTGCTAAATTTTGCCAAAAATTTTGAGTACCGGATTTGAATACTTACGTATATGGGGTTGGACCCTATCTGGGCACCAAAGTAGGATTTATTCCTAGAGTGCCGTTCTCTCAAGTTTTTGATCATGTACACAAAAATATTACATTACCCTCAATCACAAATTTGACTGTACTTCTGTGTAATATAATAACAAACTGGTTTGTTTGTTAATTGAATATTGAGATGTTGCCTCCACTATTGCACAGGGGCCCATCGTGAAATTTTCCAGTTCTCCGGTGGGCCAGTCCAAGCTTGGCATATGTAACATTATAGGCCATTATCTTTTAACCTTCAACTCACTTTTACATGTTAATTAATTTATTATTTATTAAAATATAAGGAAAACCAATCACTGATCTGGGGAGACCAGCCAGAGAAAACATTGCCAACAGCCAACGAGGGCGCTCAACACAGTGAAATCCTAGGTGCATTGCCCTGTGGGAAGTATGCAAATCATATGCATATCTGTAAACTCGTCAAGAGCTGGATTTTAACTAAAAGGGCCACATAATATGGTGGTTATGGTGGTCTCCTAAGAAGAGCCACTCCTTGGCTAGGGATATCTGGCTATTTTCTGTGTTGAGACTCCTAACAGAGGCTCCACGGACCTTTTTGATTTAAAATATAAGGTGAAATTTAAAAAAATCATAGTAAAATAATTATGTAAGAAAAAAAACTAAACAATCTACCTTTGTCTATACATAGTGACGCAAAGTCTACTACTGCACAGAGGCCCACCAAGAAATCCACCTGTTCCCTTGTGGGCCAGTACAAGCATGGGTCTATGTAACATTATGGGCCATTATGTTTTAGCCTTCAGTTTACTGATGTTAATTAATTTATGAATTAATAAACTGATTTTTTTTGCAGACTAAGAGGGTTAAGTAAAAAAAAAAATAAAAGTTTCAAGGTATTTACCATTAAATTAATATAGTTACATACAAAAAGTTAACCATTTCATGAAATGTAAGATAAAATAGTGCTAATAGGTACGTAGCTTGAGTCCATAAATATATCCTTTCTATCTATCTGTCTATCTATATCCTGTCTATCTATCTATCTATCTATCTATCTATCTATCTATCTATCTATCTGTCTGTCTGTCTGTCTGTCTGTCTGTCTGTCTATCTATAAAACACTATCAGTTGCAAAAGTAGTAGGTGACTGAGTTAGAAATCTATCTATCCCTCTATCTATCTACCTATCCCTCTTTCTATCTATCTATCTTTTTATCTATCTATCTACCTATCCCTCTTTAATAATAATAATAATAATAATAATAATAATAATAATAAAAAAAATAATAATAATCTATCTATCTATCCCTCTATCTATTTATCCAGCTATTTATCCATCCATCCATCTCATATTTATCCATCCATCCATCCATCTATCCCTCTATCTATTTATCCAGCTATTTATATATCTATCTATCCATCCATCCATTTCATATTTATCCATCCATCCATCCATCCATCTATCTATCTATCTACCTATCTATCCCTGTATCTATTTATCCAGCTATTTATCTATCTATCTATCTATCCATCCATTTCATATTTATCCATCCATCCATCCATCTATCTATCTATCTATCTATTTATCTATCTATCTATCTATCTATCATCTCAATTTACAGAGAATCATCCATATAGGCCACTTTAGAAATAACAAGGCCTAAATAACAATATGACTATATACTGTAAGTTTTAGATGCATATTTAGTACAAATAATTCTAATAGAAATAAGTTAATCAATATCCAAATTAATTATTAAAATAATATTTTCCCTGACTTTTACAGTATTCATATTTCCCTATCCCCCTTATAATTATTTATTAATTATACATTCAAGTATTAACATATGTATTAATAGATTAATAGCACATTGTTCAATATTACTTTCTAAATTTTGTAATTCTAATATATTTCACTTAACCGACATTAATCCATTTTAGTCTATAAATTATATATTATTTCAGACAAGGTAAAGATTGTGTTTTACTCCCTTCACTTAAATCGAACATTAAGCTCGGATCTCTCTCGCTTTTGCTTGTAAGGAATATTGTTAGTAAATTTTCTTTTACGGGAGATACAAAAGGCTGGAAGGGGAGCAAAAATTGCCAAAGGCTGAATGCTTGATGCTTGGAACATTTATCACTATGATCATGTAGGGTAAATGATTACTTTATTCCAGATTAATCATAGCAGCATCCCTATAAAGCATCTACTTTGTACCGAGGGAGGGGGGTTAACAGCATTGCAAAAGATAGACATAAAACATACTCATATAATATCACATTACACAATTATTATAAACATTTTCACAACCTAAAAGTTATTTTTTTCCCTTCTCTTTTTCTCAATGTAAATATCACACCCTATGAATAAACCAAATCAACAGGTTTCCAATAACTAATTAATGCAGATTTCTTTTGATACTTAATTATAAAATATAATCAATTAGCAAATGTATGTAATTATGATAAACAATTGAAATCTTAAAAAAAAAGCATTAAAAAATTTAATTTAGGCAAACAAATATGTAATTTGTGAGAATATGTAAATTATGTAAATGTGCAAATGATGAAAAAATATTTGAGTATTTATCATATATATTAATCGTGCATAATTTTCATTGAGTTAATTATAAATAAATGTAATTATAATTTAATTTTAATTATTTTTAGTTGATTTTTTTTAATGTATATTTTAATTTAGGGCAAGAGTGCGTAAAAAAAAAATAACAACAAAAAAAAAGCAAAAAACAAAGTAAGTGGTCACTCACCCTCCATTTGTACCTTAAATGTAATTATAACTTAATTGAATTTTAATTATTTTTAATTTTAATTATCTTTCGTTGATTTTTTTTCTTTATATTTATATTTTATTTTATGGCAAGGGTGCGCAAAAAAAGCAAAAAACAAAGCAAGTGCTCGCTCACCCTCTGGTTGTATCATAAATGTAATTATAACTTAATTGAATTTTAATTATTTTTTATTTTAATTATTTTTAGTTGGTTTTTTCTTTATATTTATATTTTATTTTATGGCGAGGAAGGGCAAAAAAAAAAAGCAAAAAACAAAGCAAGTGGTCACTCACCCTCTGGTTGTACTATAAATGTAATTATAACTTAATTTTAATTATTTTAACTTTTAATTATTTTTAGTTGTTTTTTTTTCTTGATATTTATATTTTATTTTATGGCGAGGGTGCACAAGAAAAACAGCAAAAAAAAAAAAAACAAAGCAAGGGGTCACCCACTCTACAGTTGTACCATAAATGTAATTAGAACTTAATTTAATTTTAATTATTTTTAGTTGATTTTTCAATTATATTTTATTTTATGGCAAGGGTACGCAACACCCCCCCCCCCCAAAAAAAAAGAAAAAAACACCAACAAAGCAAGTGGTCATTCATCCTCCAGTTGTACCATAAATGTAATTATAACTTTATTTATTTTTTATTATTTTGGGTTAATTTTTTTTCTTTATATGTTATGGCGAGGGTGCGCAAAAAAAACCAAAAAAACAAAGCAAGTGGTCACTCACCCTCCAGTTGTACCATAAATGTAATTATAACTTAATTTAATTTTAATTATTTTAAGTTGATTTTTTTTCTTTATATTTATAGTTTATTTTATGACGACAGCGCGCAAAAGAACCCCCCAAAAAAAAACAGAAAAAAGGAAAAAACAAAACAAGTGGTCACTCACCCTCCGGTTGTACCTTCCTAAAATCCTCTTCCTCCTCCCTTTCAGTTTAATAAGGGATATCTGATGGCCTTGCAGCGTTAAGGTGCCACTGTGCTACCTCAAGCAGATACTCTATCGCTCATGCGGCGGGTCAGTTCAATTGTATAGTATCATTTCCATATGATACACTGATAGCAGTCCACAGCGAAATAGCTGAATCAAGGCTTGGACCGTCAGCCTGACAGCTGGGACAGTTCCTGCTGCGGCTTACTTGTTAATCAATGTATTACACGGATATTTTACCAACATGGAGACTAACCGGCTCAGACCATGGAGAGTAAGATTACGACAATCAGACATTCAAATTAAAAGATTTTCGCAAGGTGGGGAGCAATCGGCTCAATATATATATATTTTTTTTACCACTTTCTCCCATTAAAATAAATTTAATTTCTATTTTCCTATGAAAAAGGAATTATGAGATTCCATTTAATCTACTTAGTCACATCCTTAAGTAATAAAAAAGGGTTTTTTTCCTTCTATTCCATAGTTTTAACAGCATTCAGCAAAAGAGTAAAAAAAAATATTATAAATGAATAAATAAAAAACCATAAAAAAATACAAGAAATTAATAAATAAAACAAGAGTAAAAAAATACAATAAATAAATAAAAAAGGGTAAAAAAAAATACAATAAATAAATAAAACAAGAGTAAAAAAAAACAAAACAATAAATTAATAAATAAAAAAGTGTAAAAAAATACAGTAAAGGAATAAATAAAACACGAATAAAAAAAAATACAATTAATGAATAAATAAAACAACCAGTCGCCAAATTATTATACTTACCTACACAGTGTGATAGACAATAGTTATTATTAGAATCATATAAAAAAAAAAGAAAAGACACAAAAGACCAAAAAAATCACTGTCATTTTAATGAGTCAATTAATTAATGCTTTGCAGGAAAATATGTAGGCATGAAATTTGAAGAGGCGCAATTAGATCGAGACAAATACAAATATTTACATAGCACTCATCAATCTTCTTTAATAGAAGAGGGTTTTCTGCGCCGGCACGTTACTGCAAAAGTGTCACACAGAATTCTTCCTGTCACCACTAAATGCAGCTCCGGGCGCAATCTTTAAAAAATACTAACATGTACAAAATGCATTTGTGGGGAAGAAGGGCTATGTCATTCAATCCTTACATGCGGTACCACCCTGTATTATCCGAGCAGGGAGCCGGAAAATATTACTGGAGCGTCACTGATTCAGAAAAAGCTCCAGTATGTGAACGGTTAACTCAAAAATGGTGGAAATATCTATAAAACACTGTATGTTGTAAAAGTAGTAGGTGACTATGTGTTAGAAATCTATCTATCCCTCTATCTATCTATCTATATCTATCTATCTATCCCTCTATCTATCTATCTATCTATCCCTCTATCTATCTATCTATCCCTCTATCTATCTATCTATCTATCTATCTATCTATCTATCTACCTCTCTATCCATCTATCTATCTATTTATCCCTCTATCTATCTATCTATCTATCTATCTACCTCTCTATCCATCTATCTATCTATTTATCCCTCTATCTATCTATCTATGTATATATGTATCCCTCTATCTATCTTTCTATTTATTTATCACTCCATCTATCTACCTATCAATTTGTCTCTGTTTTTATCTATCTAACCATCAATCCCATATATATATATATATATATATATATATCCCTCTATCTATCTATCTATCTATCTATCTATCTATCCCTCTATCTGTCTATCTATCTATTTATCCCTCTATCTATCTATCCCTCTATCCATCCCTCTATCTATCTATGTATCCCTCTATCTATTTATCTATCTCTCTCTATCTATCCCTCTATCTATCTATCTATCTATCTACTTATCTATTTATCCCTCCATCTATCTATCAATTTGTCTCTGTATTTATCTATCTATCTAACCATCGAACCCATATCTATCTATCCCTCTTTCTATCTATCTATTTTTTTATCTATCTATCCCTCTAGTTCATATCTATCTATCTATCTGTCCCTTTTTCTATCTATCCCTCTATCTAGCTATCTATCCCTCTATCTATCTATCTATCTATTTATCTATCTATCCCTCTAGTTCATATCTATCTATCTATTTATCTATCTATCTATCTATCTATTTATCTATCTATCCCTCTAGTTCATATCTATCTTTCTATCCATCCCTCTATCTATTCGTTGAAAAATTATTATTTGTAACACATTTGCATATTCCACAATTTAAAGAAAACTCTGAATCACTACATTAAGTTGCCATTTTGAAAAACATTAATTTTTTTATTTTCAAAATGTTGTACTGTCTTCATCTTATTCATTCACATTTATTTTAGAGGATGACATAAAATATTGGGCTACAATCATTTTTCTTTTCTCTTTTTTTCTTAGATATTGGAAACTCAGTCTCTGGAAAGCTCCACATTAAAACCGATAGGAGGCCCAAAATATGCGACCCCACTACAATCGTGGGACCGCCGTAGGTTCATTGTGAATATTTAGCATTGTACATAATGATATTTTGCTTTAGCAATGATTTTGGTCATATTTCTAAGGCGTCGATGTTTGGGTAGACTCTTGTTGTCTTCTACCTGTCCCACTGCGTAATTGGAGATGTTGACTTTATCTACCCGGAGGTAAGAGCTCTCGGGATGAGGGAATGACAGATCCCGACCGGCGCTGAAGCCGTTAACGTTCATGTACACTGTCAGGAACCGAGTTATTGCTTGCCATTTAAACAGGTAGTGTGCTCGCTTCCTGGAGAGATTTTGATATTTCTGAGGTACATCATATAATCACTAACAAGGTAAGGAGCTACATACATCAAGGTCTCCTGTGCTGGCATATCATGTTAATTTTGTTCCCTCTCTCGCTCTCAACTCAACACGTGACTGAAAGAGAAAGGTCACATCTTCTGTCGCTTCTGCCTGACGAATTCTCAGAGACGCTGGGCACGGAACTGCAGATAGTTAAAGGCAGCTGAGCAAAGCAATCAGCCATTTTCTGTATGAATCGTAAAAAAAAAAAAAAAAAAGAAAAAAACCCTCCATCTTGGGCTAAGGCGAGAGATTAGATGTCTAGCAGACTCCCCACACCCAAACCATTTATTACACATTTCTCCAGCCTTTTATCCTCATACTGCTATTTTCTTTTCTCTTGCTAAGGGATATTTTAGCAAAATTAGGAACCAAAGGTCTATGAACGCTGCGGAGACGAGACAGGATTGTTACCGGCTTATGAAGTCGTAACTAGCCGGGTAGATTTAGGAAAAGAACAATAGTCACCACCAAGAGAAAAAAGGCATTGAAGGTTTATGATGCCACTGATGGTCATTAGTCTTAAGCACCCCACGTTGCATCCTATTGACCCCATATTTATTAAAGTCTTCTTGGAAACTATTGAATACATCACGGTTTCAACCAACTGCTGCCAGTCTATACCGATATTATATCTGAGTGCAAATACAAGTGCAAGTAATGAAACACCAGATCAGGGTGGACCACTTGGGGTAACGAGGGTCCTCTGATTGTCCTAAACTTTCATATAATAATGGGGCCCAAACGTCCAGCAGAAAACATTACTATTTCAAGATGACTTTAGAGCTAATCATTGACTACTAGAGTCTATTAATTATGAAAATTAAAGGGAACTTGTCAGTCTCTTATGCCCTCCAACCCAGCATCATTGCTACCTGTGTGCCCAAAGTCCTTGCCTAACCAGCCCTGTATAACGCTATTCACTAATATGAATGATTAAAAACGACTTGTAAATGTCGCTGTCCCTATGCTAATTAGGACTTTGACTGGTCGCAGGGACGTTAATTCCCCTGACTAGTCAGCCCTTTTTCCATGTTATCACACCCTTGTAATCACATGATTTCCATGAACCGGCGTCACCACCATCTCCTGAAAATCTTGCGCATATCCATGGCTCATTTCATCTGTACGCCTTTGTACACTTCCCGACTTCATGAGGCCACTGCTCATGACTGGAAGTTCTGAAGACGTGTACATGAGCCATCTTCTGAACTTTTGTTCACGCGCAGTGCGCCTAATGAAGCCGGGAAACATCCACCCTGCTTCTGAAGAACATTGACAAGGCCAAAATGAGCCATATGCGCATGCACAAGATTTCCATTAGCTGGCAGTGATGTCGGCTTGTGGAAATCATGCTATTATTATGCCCACAGGTGAGTGATAATATGGAAACATAGTCTGAGGAACTAACAACCCCTTTGACTAATCAAGGCCCTAATTAGAATAGGGATAGTAAGGTTTGTAAGTAGTTTTTTTAAGCATCCATATTAGTGAATAGAATTATACAAGGCTGGTCAGGCAGGGAATTTGGACATACAGGTAGCAATGCTGCTGGTTTGGAGGGCATAGGGGACCGGACAGGTTCTATTTAAATTTTATTGAAGACACATAATATATGTATTGGACACATGTCTTAATCATTGAATTCAGGCTTTAATTCTGTGTCATTGTCCGAATATAACATTGGGTACCTCACTTCTGTTGTTTAAATCTGGCCTTTCGCCCACAGTGTATAACATCCAGCCACTCGCCCCTGGTGCATAACATTCGGCCCCTTGCCCCTGGTGTATAACATCCAGCCCCTCGCCCCCTGGTATATAACATCCAGCCCCTCGCCCCGGTGTATAACATCCGTCTCCTCATCACCGGTGTATAACATCCGGCCTCTCATCCCCGGTGTATAACATCTGGCCCCTCGCGCCTGGTGTATAACATCCAGCCCCTCGCCCCGGTGTATAACATCCGTCCCCTCATCACCGGTGTATAACATCTGGCCCCTCATCTACGGTGTATAACATCTGGCCCCTGGTGTATAACATTCGGACACTCATCCCCGGTGTATAACATATGGCCCCTTGCCCCAGGTGAATAACATCAGGCCACTCACCCACAGTATATAATATCTAGCCTCTCACCCCAATGTATAACATTTTGTACCTTGCCCCCTGGTGTATAACATCTGGCCCTACTGCTCCTGTGTATAATATCCGGCCCCCCACCCCTGGAGTATAACATCTAGACCCATTGCCTCTAGTCTGTAACATCCGGCTACTTGCCTAGTGTATGACATCTGACCCCTCACCTATGTGGCCGAACAGATGCATGTAGCCTTACATCACCAAGCACAATACCGAGCATTGGAGTAGTGTAAAGCCGCTACCACTGGACTCTGGGTCCTATGAATTTATTCGCTCATCTGTCATATGTGTTGGCGAAAGTCTTCCTTGTCCTCAAAGAAGAAACTACATTTTTACCCAAGTAACAATAAAGAGTGCATACTCTTCAATGTATAACGCCCAAACAAGTTAAGTTTTAAAGAGTAAATCCATTAAAAATTTGAAATTGCGCTTGATGTGTCAAGTATATTAGCACATTGCTAATATGTATGTTCTCGAAGCACCAGAAGGATCTATTTTGATAGAGACCCACTTTTGTACTGATCAGAAATTTCTGTTTCTGAAAATCGAACCCAACAATTGCCAAATTTCAGTAATAAAAATAATTGACAAAGGGGTATAATCCCACTATAGAAACCAGAAGTCATGGATTTATAGGCTGACGGCACAGATTTCACCAAAATGATCTCACATTTACCTAATACATAAGATAATTTTGATCATCTACAATCTATATTAATATGCATTGCAATTTCAGTTTTCATTTATCAAGATAGTATAAAGGCCACTTTACACGCTGCGATATCGGTACCGATATCGCACAACATCGCCCAGACCCGTCACACTACTTACCTGCCCTGCGACTTCGCTGTGACTGGCGAAACGCCTCCTTTCTAAGGGGGCGGTTCGTTCAGCGTCACAGCGACGTCACAGCTGCGTCACTGAACCGCCGCCCAATAGAAGCGGAGGGGCGGAGATGAGCGGGACAAACATCCCGCCCACCTCCTTCCTTCCTCATTGCCGGTGGCCGCAGGTAAGGAGAGGTTCCTCGTTCCTGCGGTGTCACACGTACCGATGTGTGCTGCCGCAGGAATGAGGAACAACTTCGTTACTGCTGCAGCAACGATATTAGAGAATGGACAATGCAACAATGCAAAATCGCTCAAAGGTGTCACACGCAACGGCATCGCTAAAGCGACCGGATGTGCGTCACAAATTCCGTGAGCTTGAGCGATGTCGCAGTGTGTAAAGCGGCCTTTAGCGTAATTAATGACAAATTAAGACAAATAAATTCCAAGGATTGTCATTGTGATCATACTTCATTATAGCATACATTGTAATGGTAAGTGTTGATAGTAACACAATAGGCAGGCAGGCGAGCATCCAAGATTTAGCAGTTTACTATCAGACTAGCCTTTAAAGCCTTTCCAATTTTCCAGGATCAAATGCTGGCGACTACCAAGTAATTTGTGACGGTGTGGTGTTATCACAATGCTGCTTAACAGGAATTAAAGTCAAACTATTAGAACTACAGTAGTCCTTCTCCCACATAGCACTATGGAGGAGTGGCAGTGATAAATGTTATGTCTACGTTTCTGGCTCAGAATTGGAGTTATCAATTTTACCAAAATATCTCAGATCTAAAAAGATACATTTTGGCAAAAAGTAAAAGTTCCTTTAAGGGGTTGTCCACTACTTTGACATCGATGGACTATCCCTAGGATAGGTCATCAATGTCTTATCAGCCGGAGTCCGACACCCCTCACCCCCGCCGTTCACCTGTTTTGTTTTTTTTTTTGTCCCGGCAGCAGCAGGCAGCCGGAAATGCTCAGTTCTGGAGCTGCTCCGTCTACTGATAGTGGCCGCAGCCGAGTACTGCACATTTGCCACCTATTGATTAGAATGGGAGGTGGATGTACAGTTCCTGGCCACGGGCGCTATCAAAAGGTAGAGTAGCGCCGGAACTGAGCATTTCCGGCTGCCTGCTGCCGCCGCTGAAACCGGAAATGGCTGATCGATGGGAGTGCTGGGTGTCGGACCCCAGCCGATCAGACATTGATGACCTATCCTAAGGATAGGTCATCAATATCAAAGTAGTGGACAACCCCTTTAATGTTTGACTATGGCATCAAACAGAGGTCTGCACATGAATTAAGGTACATTTATACTAGTTGATTTTAAACAACCATCTTGTTTCCTGATTATTGGCCTGTCTAGACAGGCTGCCTATCACCACACAAATGAGCTTGCTTAAAATTAATTGTTCTCGGCAGCACATTGTCCTGTGTAGACAGGACATGTGCTGCCGAAAACAATGTTTTTTGTACACGGATGTGCAGTTTGACTGTTGGCCTAAAAACTAATTAAACAACTGCTGATCAGTTCATTAGTCTACAATCGGTGGTTGTTCAAATACTTAAATAATTTTTTACTTCCAGGGTCCATATCTCACTACCTTCCTTTATAGACAATCATCTTGGCTATCTCATACATAAATTTGACTTCCATCTATTCAGCATATGATTAGTTATACACATTCTTGTAATGTCTCTACATTGTTACTGTTTTGCTTGTTGTGGTGGGAAAATCTGGTCATGAAGAATGTTAAAGGAAAAACCCTTTTTCTGGTGAACAGGAAGGGATTTGGTCCAGTAGAGAGGTCGTGGGAACCCAAGGAGAACATTCACACTCCTCTTCTCCTAAGGAAACTCCTTTCAGGCCTGGTGAGGGGGGATTGTAAGGAGGCACGGTCTGTAATGCTGTCATCCCTGCACTGTCTGACATCCTCCACTCGGCAGGGACGCCGACGTACTCACCGCCATGGCCGCCCTGCTTGTTCCCCTGATCCTTCTACGGTCTCTGCACCCCAGGTATCCTGGCAACATCCAAAGGGCGCGTGCTCCCAGTCTCTTAAAGGTGCAGGCCCTCTTATCTGATCCTGCCCCCGAATCGTCCTGCCTGCCTCCTGTACCTGCCTGTCTATCCTGTCTCCTTGAGGCTCTGGTGAAAACCCGGTAGGCACTTAGTCACGCCTATCCAGGGTAACCCTGGTCCGTAGCGCAGTGGGTCCACACCCAGTAGCGTAACATCCCCGCAGTCCTCAGACCTGAACAAATTGAATACTTGTGGATAGAGTTGAACAAAAAGCTGTTTGTATACCCAAGTGAGTCAAACCAGTATGCACCAACATTGGGACCATGTAGAAGAGACCTGGGATCAGACTTCGGTTGAGATATGCATGAATCTGATCGAGGTCATGCCCAGAAGGATTCAGGCAGCACTGAAAGCTAAAGGTGGATTTACAAAATACTAACAAAGTAATAAAAATTAAAATTTAGATTTTTAGGAGCAAAACATTAACAATGCAGTGACATGAGAAGAATCTGCATAACTAATCATGTGCTAAATAGTTGCAACTCAAATCTATGTATGAAATAGCCAAGATGATTTTCTATAAAATGAAGGTGTCACACGCTCAAAGCTGCAGTGGATTGTGAGATATGGAGCCTGAAAGTTAAAAGTTCAAAACATTGTTACTCTTTTGCTTGTCGGTGTAGCTGTGCTTGGCCAGTGTAAATGTAGTCTTGGGAAGATATCTGTCTTCTTGACAATGTCTAGACTTTATAGCCAGTAGTTTCACCACTCATTGTTACACTTTGAAAATAATTTGGTATTGTTCCAACTATCATGGCAAATAGATATATTATCCTCAAATAAAGTGGTTGTCCAGTGAAAACAAGTAGTCACCTATCCATAATTTACTGATTGCTGCGGTCCAGCCACAAGATACGCTCTGACTGGCAGAACGTGGCACTTCTATCCTTTGTATATTGGAACAGAAGTGCACATGCTCAATCTATACAAGCTTTACACTGACTACTTTACATTGTATCAAAGTCTAAAGGCCCTGTCACACACAAAGATAAATCTTTGGCAGATCTGTGGTTGCAGTGAAATCATGGACATATTGTTCCATTTGTACACAGCCACAAACCTGGCACTAATTGTCCACAATTTCACTGCAACCACAGATCTGCCGAAGATTTATCTCTGTGTGTGACAGGGCCTTAAGGGATACTTTACACATTGCGACATCGCTAGCATCGGCTAGCGATGTTGAGCGCGATAGTACCCGCCCCCGTTGCACATGCGATATCTGGTGATCGCTGCCCCAGCGAACATTATCGCTACGGCAGCTTCACACGCACATACCTTGTCGGCGACGTCGCTGTGACCGCCGAACAATCCCTCCTTCAAGGGGGAGGTGCGTTCGGCGTCACCGCGATGTCACTAAGCAGCCGGCCAATAGAAACGGAGGGGCGGAGATGAGCGGGACGTAACATCCCGCCCACCTTCTTCCTTTCGCATTGACGGTGGACGCAGGTAAGGAGATGTTTGTTGTTCCTGCGGCTTCACACACATCGATGTGTGGTGCTGCAGGAATGACAAACAACATTGTATCTGCAGCTGGAGCGACATTATGAAAATGAATGACGTGACACAGATCAGCGATTTTTGACTTTTTTGCGCTCGTTCATCGTCGCTCCTAGGGTTTACACATTGCGATGTCGCTACCGACGCCGGATGTGCGTCACAACAACCGTGACCCCGACGATATATCAGTAGCGATGTCGCAGCATGTAAAGTACCCCTTAGATCTTCAGTGTTGTCCCATGAAAAGATATAATAAACTATTTAAAAATAAGTCCGGGGTGTACTCACATTTGTGATATATTGTATACAGGCCAACAAATGACTGAACGGAACAAAACAGTTATTAACACAATTATTCTGCCGCCTTACTGCATCATGGTAGCAGTGACATATTCCTGGTTTACAAGGGGTGATGTGCTGCCCATGCTGGCATAAACTATCTAATCACCATCATGTCTACACAAGAACAAGGATTCTTATGAATCGTTTGCCGATTTTCGGTTGATGTAAATGCACCTTTAGAAACTTTTGCCTAACTTCATCCCACTTACTGGACGGATTAATTTCACTCTAATATTTGGGAGCAAACTGAGCCAGAATTCTAATGCATTCATCTTACAAAATTTTCTTAATTGTTCTTATTCCTTTGACTATGAAATTCCGATTAAGGCATATTTCAGAATTATTTTGCAAGTGTCCGTATTATGGAAGGTGGATTCAGTGGAGTGGTGGAAGGATCAGGTTAATGACCAAGCAACGCCTCATCAACGCACATATATTTCTGATACAATGTTGATCTACACTCCTATGGAGCTTCATCGATATTACCCAAGTCTACTTCACTACCTGAAAGGTGCTTTACCAGAAGTGGCATTGTGAGGTCAAGTGGAGAGAAGAGGATCGCTGCACAGGATATAATCGTAGACCATTCGACCAGACAATGGCGGCTCTACTCCTGACTTTAACCTAGGTCCCTTGTCGATGTTACTGATCAGTGTTGTACCTGATAGCATAACCATAGGAGGTGAGTGTAACCCACCCCATCTCTTCATCATTTAACCTATCGATACACACAATAGCACCTCTTGTTTTTTATCTTTTGCTTCTGTGTATTATAGAAGTAATATACGGATTCTCCTACTTCTACTGAACTAAACCAAGACCACAAGAGGCATCTTTGGATGGTTAAATGTTGCCTAATATGTCTAAAACCAGCCCGAATATCTATCTAATTTTTTTTATTTATTTATTTAATTTTTTTTTTTTAAATTACCATTAAAATAAGGATTTTTTTTTCTGTGCCACTATGTTTTAACATCTGTAAATTGCTTTCTAATTTGTCAACACCTCTGCCTATTCACAATAATAAAATAAAGCCACAAGTCCTTACCTTTCATGTCCAACTTTGAGTGGGTTCTTATGTTAGTAGATATTTGTGCTTCCTCTTTCCATCACTCTGAGCGTTTCACTTACTGCCTAGAAATAAATAATATAATGTAAAAACATGGCAGACTGACAAGTAGAAACATATTTCTCCCTGTCGGTAAGTGTAAGTTATAAACTTGTGATTCCTGCCTGGTTTCACTAGTGACAGACAAGACTCCCAAAGGGTTAGGCCCCCACCTCACATGGAAGGAAAGTATTGATGTTGTAGTGACATATTGGCAGACAACTACATTTGTCAGAAATAATTTAAGGTAATTTCTTCAAAAATGAAGATAATTGGTGTAGAGGGAATACATCTCCAGGGTTTAGACAACGTGAGTAGGTGAAGAAACCATAAAACACTTTAGATATAAAGAAAAAAGCCTGACTGCTGATGAGAAACTTGTCTGTCCTTCGATCCACTTGCCAAGATCTCATAGATCTCGCTGGTTGTAAACACGTGAGGAACTTTGCTTGTGCGATATTCAGCCCTTTCAAGTGTTCGTTATCTCTTGCTTCTAATTTTGGCATGACCAGCGTGATAGTTTTCGTCATGCATCAGAGTCTTAGCACAATAACTACTATCAACAACCCAACTTCTTATAGACAATTACCAAAAAGTGCTCTATAAAAAATAGAAAAAGAGGTCTTCTGAGGGATGGTCTCCCCAAGAAAAATGACCGGTATTTGTAATATCTAGTTGAACTGAAAATATGTCACAGGAATAGGTGGTCTTCTTGAAGAAGTAAGAAGGAAACACGGCACTTCTGTAGGTGGTGCACAAGTAGGATCCAATCCCGTAGGCAATGATAAAGAAGACTTGGCACTCAAACTTGAATTATGAAAGAAGGTGAATTTTATTTCTAGACACTAACCAGTAGAAATGTTTCGGTCTGTATTGGACCTTCCTCAGTATGCAGTGATGGTTAAGTGGAGGATTATTATGGAAGAAGCAGGCGCTTGCTAACTTTAGTGGTGGACACTGCAAGTTCTTCTGGAGCGCCTGCTTTTGCCAGGATACTCCTCCACTTAACCACCAATTTACACTGAGGAAGGTCCAATATGAACCAAAACAATTGTGCTGGTTAGTGTCTGGGAATAAAAATTACCTTCTTTCATAATTCAAGTTTTGAGTGCCAAGTCTTTATTATTCTCGAAGAAGTAGTCTTCTGGGGAGGTTTCTTAGTAGTCATCAAGCTAAAGTAGTTTACGCGATGATCAATTTTTATGAGTCTGATAGAGACTGAAGTAGAACAACACAATAGGGGCTGCACTGTATTGTATTATCTACTTTATTATATTGCATTGATATTATTGTTTGACTTTTATCTAAAGTTTGGTTAAGATGGACTTAGTTGTGGAACCAGGGTGAAGATGTAACCACCTAATTTGTAAGACTCGTCATCCAATGACTTAAATCATAAAGTCATGAAAAGGGTTTTCTGTTTCAGATAACCCCTGTCCCCAGGCCCTGCAGTGAGTCTTTGCTGTTCCTCCTAAAGCCTTTTATTTTCTGTAGCGCTGACATCACATCGACAGTGCTGCAGGCAATCACTTCCTGTAACCAAGAATACGGCAAAAGCCGCTCAAAGCCACTGAGCTGATTGATTAGCTGCAGCGCTCTTGACGAGGCATCAACACTGCAGACATAGACACCAGGAGCAGCAGAAACTCATCGGTGCTCGTAAAACAAATTGAGCTTTTGAAAAGGCAGATGGCACCTGGGGATGGGTTTTCCGCAGAAATAAAACCCCCCTTTAAGAAAAAAATAAAAGACAATAAAAAGGTGTATGTGGAAGAATTTGGTCTAATAGTTCAAAGTGGTTAGCCCATTATATCACCTACAGTAGGTCTCTCTGGGATCACGAAGCCAAGGAGCCAGTGTCCCTGGTTTCAATTGAGCAGAGGTCAAGCCTGGCGACTACTACTCCATTCAGTACCGATAGGAATGACAGAGATGTATTGGCTTGCCATCTTTGTTGTCTCCATTATATCCCGTAATATTCCTAATGGAATAGGAAGAGACCATCTCTTCGAGTAGACAACTCCTGATCTAAACCAGATTTTTCTATTATGGATTTTTAATTCCCCTATATCATATACATGTACCCTGGAAGACAATTTCACTTCTATTGTGAATAATTAAAAACTTAACATTACAATTGTTAATTTAAAAAAACAACTCAATATTCTAAAGCTAAAATGATCAGCAGAATAAAATAATAGACAAACCAGAGGAAAAAGTAAAAAGCTTGTTTTAGTGGCTACCGGAGAGACAAACAGTTGCCCAGAAGGGTAGCCTAGCTGACAACACTAAGAACAATTTAGATTGTAACATTGGGTAGTGTCAATCATTGATGCCCCTCGCCCCTCATCCAATTTCACCTGAGTACCCACATTTCACGAAATGTCATTCTTTCTTTGGGAGATGTATTTAGCCAAAAAAACCAAGAGTTTTAAGACCACTAAAATAAAACCTGACAAGTTTCAATTTTTCATTTACTTTTTGGCAGGTTCCCCTTCATAGTCAGCGTCTAGAGCGGAGGGTTATAACTTTTTGGGGGGCTTGTGAGTGAAATAATGTTGATATTGTCTGTATAATAAATTGAAAACAAAATCAATCTTTGATATGAGATGACCCTAGTACTAATATTATATGTAATGCGATGACATCACTGTACGGTACAGTAATATTTAGCACTGCCACTCGCTTAAAAGTTAAATACAAGAAAGCCTAGAACTACTAATTTGGAAAAACAGATCCGAGAGTTTTCTTTATTTATTTTTTAAATTTCATCAGTCTTGGGGCAAAACCTTTAAATTCAGGCATTGTGAGCAACATGCTTTATTGTTGACTGATCCATAAGTCAATCCTCAGAGATTTTGGGAGATATTTATTAAGCTAAATACGCTAAAAAAACCCTCTGTATTTCATGACTTGTTTCATATTTATTTTGTTTTTTAAGATCTTTTCCGACAAGGGTCATGGCCTCTCTGGAAATGGGATGTAGCTTACTAGAAAGGAGCATTGTCACACAGAGTTTTGCACAAACTTGTCATCGCAGCGTCAGGCTCTGTTCACATTGCAGATTGTGACACTCTGCGCGATGGTTTCTCTGGTGTCTCTGATCAACACAGATGAACTTTTCACAGGGAAAGAAACGGGGATCACCGCCGCGCTTGTCACCAATGCCAATAGTAAAATATAATTAATCCAAGTCGTTTATTGTAAGCACACATACAGGTCTACGCATTTCAGTGGTCTCTGCCCCCTTCCTCAGGACAGTATATTAACATTGACAGTATCCTTGTCTTTAATATGCTGTCCTGATGAAGGGGGCAGAGACCACTGAAACGCGTAGACCTGTATATGTGCTTACAATAAACAACTTGGATTAATTATATTTTACTATTGGCATTGGTGACAAGCGCGGCGGTGATCCCCGTTTTTTTCCCTGTGAAAAGTTAATCTCGATTCCTGCGGGGCTGCAGCTGACTCCATCTGTGATTATGCGTTTTTAGGTGTTGTGACCTTTCACAACTACTATAGGTGAGTATGCCTTTATCTTTTATCTCTTGGTTTTATCTGGTAAGACCCTATGCTCCCTTCTTTCCATAGTTTCTGATATCTGATCAACACAGGCAGACTCAGGTGTCTTCCTGCTGTGTGCTCAGTCATAGTCAGTCTAGCAAGAGTTAACCTCTGCTAGCCTGCTTGTTAGGCTTCATTGATCACATGTTGTGAGGAAGCACCAGTGGGCTCTTATATACAGCCTTCTAACATACTGTATATAAGAGCCCAGTATGTTAGAAGGCTGTATATAAGAGCCCACTGGTGGTTGCCGCAGCTTATAGTCGCCAGATCTGGTGACAGGTTCTCTTTAAATATGAGAGGAGCAGATGTGATTGGCTTCCTCACAACATGTGATCAATGAAGCCTAACAAGCAGGCTAGCAGAGGTTAACTCTTGCTAGACTGACTATGACTGAGCACACAGCAGGAAGACACCTGAGTCTGCCTGGCACACCAAACCACACAGACCAACACAGCATAACCTATAGCTGGCATAGGTAGACATTTTCATCCAGCTTAAAGGAAACCTGTTACCAGATTTGGCGACTTTAAGCTGCAGCAACTACCAGCCCAGGCCGCTGTGTACAACATAAAAATACCTTTATAATACTCACCTAAGGGGCATTGCGGTGCAGACTGATCGGATGGGTATCTCCATTCTCCGGGTCCGGCGCCTCCCTCTTTCGGCCATCTTTGTCCTCCTTCTTCTGAAGCCTGGGTGCATGATGCGTCCTACGTCATCCACACTAGCCGCGTTGAGGTCCTGCGCAGGCGCACTACAATACTTTCATCTGCCCTGCTCAGGGCAGATCAAAGTGCACCTGCGCAGGACCTCAATGCGGCTAGTGTGGATGATGTAGGACACGTCATGCACCCAGGCTTCAGAAGAAGAAGGAGAAAGATGGCCTAAAGAGAAGGCGCCGATACCGGAAAACGGAGACACTTATCCGATTAGTCTGCACCGCAATGTCCCTTAGGTGAGTATTATAAAGGGATTTTTACGTTCTACACAGCAGCCTTGGCTCTTATATACAGTATGTTAGAATGCTGTATATAAGAGCCCACTGGTAGTTGCTGCAGCTTAAAGTCGCCAAATCTGGTAACAGGTTCCCTTTAAGCTGGATGAAAATGTCTACCTATGCCAGCTATAGGTTATGCTGTGTTGGTCTGTGTGGTTTGGTGTGCCAGGCTATGTGAAAAGTGTTGATTTTTGCTTGGAGTGGTTGTGGAGTTTATCTGTTGTCTTGTTTTCTTCCTTATCTTTTTTTGTCTTTTACCTCTGTGATCCTTCTACTGTTTGACAAAATTTTGATTTCCCCTGTCTGTCTAATTTTGTGGGATTAAGGGTGTAATCTCACTCCTGTCCAGGTCCCACCTGGGGGAGAGGTAATCAGATAAGGGCTTCTCAGGAGCACGGCCAAGGAGACTCAGGTGTCCCCACCTTTATGGGTACCCCTGAGACTAGGGATAGCGTAGGGCTCCCTAGTCTGACAGTCAGCTTAGGAGCCCCAGTTTCTTGCTATCCCCATAGTCATCGTAATAGGCATGGTCTAATGAGCTACAGAGTCCTCCAAAATTGTGGCTCAAAGTAAGCCAACGAATTGGTGGTGTAACCTTAGAATAAATAGTCTAATTTATATAACAATATAAACCACCAAATAAGTTTGCATTTTCCAAAAATTAAACAGTATTCATAAATATGCCCCTATGTGTCTCTGTTTTTCAGGAGCCCTCAAAATTCATGCTAAATAAAAATAGGTTATAAACAATTTTTTAAGCATTTTTCTCTTTAAGTCAGTGTCACCGTACTCTTTCTCCTTCACACCAGTGACATTAAATTCCCTTACCAGCATTTTGTACCATCATTCTATAAATGACTGGCTCTCTGCGTGCAACTTTCCAACTATCTGACATGCCATAATGTATTTATCGGAGTTGCTGAATATTTTATGCAAATTAAATGATGCAAAATTGTATACGGCATATTCTTTTGATGCAAGCCATAAGCTGCTTACGTCCTCATGTCATACTTGTTTAGTCAATTGTCTTCTGTACTTCAATGGCAATTAGAGCGTTATACGGTACTTTACACATAATAACTATTCATCATTTGTACGGTTGAAGTTTATTTTTTCCTAATAAAAAAACTTAATATAAATTGTAAAAAAAAAAAATATATATATATATATACATATATATATATATATATTTTTATATTTATATTTATTATTATATATAAAAACAAAATATATATAGATACATATATATATATTTTATATATATGTATATATATAATTATATATATATATATGTAATTTATATATATACATAAATTACATATATATATATATATAATTATATATATACATATATATAAAAATATATATATGTATCTATATATATTTTGTTTTTATATATAATAATAAATATAAATATAAAATAAATATATATATATATATATATGTATATATATATAAATGAAAAATCAACATAAATTGTGAATAAAAAAAATGTTTATCTATATAAACAAAGAATACCAGATGCATAAAAAAATAAATAATATCAAATGCATAATAATAGAATAATAAAAACTAAAAAAAAAAAGCTATTTCCAAAGCAAAAAATACATTGCATGGAAAATGGAAAACTAAATGTCTATAGCTTCCATCAAATAGGCTCAGAAATTTACTAAACAATAACCAGCTAGACTCCTCTTTGTTCTCATTCCCACCCCCACTGCAGCAAAAAAAATAAATAGCCAACTGCCTTCACGTGTCATCAAAGGCGCACATCTATCACTGCGGTATGGGAAGAGCATGATCCAATTTAGGAGTGGGTCGCAGTATGAAGTCTCTGGTCAGAATGACATCTCTCTGTCTGTGCCGGCTGGCTCTGGCGGGGAGGGGTTGCTTAAATACAACCGCGTTGTAGTTGTACTATAATTTACAGGTCGATACAATAGACACAAGGAATAAAAACATCTCTCGCCACTCTCTTTGCTTTTTTCACACTATCGAGTGTCATTCGGGAAATGCTGTGTAAGAAAACAACAATTAAACACCTTGCGGACACGAAGTCGAGAGTGATATTTTAATTTTGGAAACACAAAGTCGACAATAATTGATTTGTGATACGCACTGCTACGTGCACCGATATACATTTAGTGTTTGGGTCACCCAGGAAGAAAAAAAAAAGAATAAATTTGTACTTCAAAAAAAATGTATTAACTTAATTAAATCTAAATGTAGCATTTAAACTATTAAATATTTTCAATAAGGCAAATGTAAAAGGAAAGAATAAACAAGAATAGCCTTATAAGACGTATTCCTAGACCTCAGAAAAGAGAAAACTCCTAATAAGCTGGAAGGATTGACTGTTAGTCAAAATCCTTTGGGTTCCCATTAAAAGTATTCTTCCTTGCCCCCCTGCTGGCTGCTGGGTTCATATATAGCGTTGGATAGATGTGTAATAGGATTAATAGTAGTTAACTATAGGAAATCTGGTGTAAATAGTGGGATTTAGGTATGGAGTAAAGCTAAAGAAGGCTGCAGCCGGAGCTTCATATTTAGGACCAGTGGCTCCAGATCAAAGCAATAGATTGGAGCGTTCACTACATGAACCGGAAGGAAGAGGTTATAAGGGCGACTTACAAGAAGAGAGAGCCTCAGTTGACAATGGAAGGATATTAGAATCAGAAAATAAGATTTGACTATCCGTATCATTATGTGCCTGAAATGTATGTAATGCACAGTATCAACTCTAGGTTTTGAGACATATATTATTTCTTATTATATATATATATATATATATATATATATATATATATATATATATATATATATATATACTGTATATATATATATATATATATATATATATATATGTATATATATATATATGTATATATATATATATATAAATATATATATACATATATATATTTATATATATGTATATGAAGTACATATATATATATATATTGTCACGCTCCCCGGCTCCCCTGTCACGCTCCCCGGCTCCCCTGCCACGCTCTCCGGCTCCCCTGCCACGCTCCCCGGCTCCCCTGCCACGCTCCCCTGCCACGCTCCCCGGCTCCTCTGCCAGGCGTCCCCCGCTCCACAGCCTCCATGCCCCATCACCTGCGGTCCCCAAGCAGCCCGGTCCCCGCTCCCGGCGCCCGTCGGCAACTCTGCTCCAGCCCGGCACTCCTGCCTCCTGTGCACCGCTCCCTGCTCTGGCTTCTGGCACCCGGGCCTCGCGCATGCGCATTAGGGCGCGCGCGCGGTCATTGACCTTCTCTTAAAGGGCCAGTGTCCTCCAACAGGATATTGAAGAATCAGGTACAGGGTATATAGGGGGATCCTTTCCAAGTGGGCGGGGCCTGTTCTTCGTGTTTGCTAAGCTAGGAGTCAGGTCTCCTTGTGTCTTGTGGTATACTTACCTATCTCTCTCGTAGAGCCGCTCCTGCCTCGCCAACCGGTCCTAACGATACCCGAACCCCGAACGGTGACTGTCTGCCATCTCGTCAGTTCATACCATCTCCGATCCCTGTGGTGACCCACCTTCTCGCTCCGTTGGTTCCGGACTCTGCCTGACGTCATCTCGGCCTCCGAACCTGAGCTCCGTCACCCGGACTACCTTCAGAGACCCCGTGGTCCCAGGGACTTCTTCACTCCACTCCTCTGAACGGACTGTCCTGCTACCCGTAGTGCCCCGGCTACTGGGCACCTTGCCCTCGGTGAGGTGTTCAGCCCAGTGGATCCACCTCCTGGGTCTGCCCGTCCACCTGGCCCTAACATATATAAATATATATATACTGTAGATAGTATCACAACACTGAGTACACCCCTCACATTTATGTAATGCATATATATGTACCGTATATACATATATATATATATATATATATACATATATATATATATATATACGCACACGATATATACACGATGTGATATATATATATATATATATATATATATATATACCTACATATATATATATATATATATATATACACACACTATACATATATATACAGTGCCTTGGTCCCCTTGAATTTTTCAACCTTTTCCCACATTTCAGGCTTCAAACATAAAGATAAAAATGTTAATGTTATGGTGAAGAATCAACAACAAGTGGACACAATTGTGAAGTTGAACAAAATGTATTGCTTATTTTAAACTTTTGTAAAAAAGAATAAACTGAAAATTGGGGCGTGCAATATTATTCATCCCCTTTACTTTCAGTGCAGCAAACTCACTCCAGAAGTTCATTGAGGATCTCTGAATGATCCAATGTTGTCCTAAATGACTGATGATGATAAGTATAATCCCCCTGTGTGTAATCAAGTCTCCGTATAAATGCACCTGCTCTGTGATAGTCTCAGTGTTCTGTATAAAGCACAGAGAGCATCATGAAGACCAAGGAACACAACAGGCAGGTCTGTGATACTGTTGTGGAGAAGTTTAAAGCTGGATTTGATTACAAAAAGATTTCCACAACTTTAAACATCCCAAGAAGCACTGTGCAAGCGATCATATTGAAATGGAAGGAGTATCATACCACTGTAAATCTACCAAGACCAAGACTCTGGATGAACTGCAGAGATCTACAGCTGAGGTGGAAGAGTCTGTCCATAGGACAACAATCAGTCGTACACTGCACAAATCTGATCTTTATGAAAGAGTGGCAAGAAGAAAGCCATGTCTCAAAGATATCCATAAAAAGTGTCATTTAAAGTTTGCCACAAGCCACCTGGGAGACACCAAACATGTGGAAGAAGGTGCTCTGCTCAGATGAAACCAAAATCGACCTATTTGGGCACAATGTCAAATGATATGTTTGGCGTAAAAGTAACTCAGCTCATCACCCTGAACACACCATCCCCACTGTCAAACTTGGTGGAGGCAGCATAATGGTTTGGGCCTGCTTTTCTTCAGCAGGGACAGGGAAGATGGTTAAAATTTATGGGAAGATGGATGGAGCCAAATACAGGACCATTCTTGAAGAAAACCTGTTGGAGTCTGCAAAAGACCTGAGACTGGGACGGAGATTTGTCTTCCAACAAGACAATGATCCAAAGCATAAAGCAAAATCTACAATGGAATGGTTCACAAATAAACGTATCCAGGTGTTAGAATGGCCAAGTCACAGTCCAGACCTGAACCCAATCGAGAATCCGTGGAAAGAGCTGAAAACTGCTGTTCACAAACGCTCTCCATCCAACCTCACTCAGCTCCAGCTGTTTACAAAGTTAGAATGGGCAAGAATTTTAGTCTCTCGATGTGCAAAACTGATAGACACATACCTCAAGCGACTGCAGCTGTAATCGCAGCAAAAGGTGGCGCTACAAAGTATTAACTTAAAGGGGAGGAATAATATTGCACGCCCCAATTTTCAGTTATTTATTTTTTATAAAAGTTTAAAATAAGCAATATATTTCGTTCAGCTTCACAATTGTGTCCCACTTGTTGTTGATTCTTTACCAGAACATTAACATTTTTATCCGATCTGTTGCCGCCGGATCCGTTTTTTCCCCCATAGACTTCTATTAGCGCCAGATTGGGCCGGATGGCCTTGCGTTCCATCCGGGTTTTACGGGATCCGGCAAAATTTGCTTGTCCGGCGGCCGGATGGAACGCTGAGGGGAAAGTTTTTGTCTCCAGCAAAAAAAACGTATTGTGCCAGATCCGGCGCCATACGGTGTGTTTTATAATGGAAGCCTATGGACGCCGGATCCGGTGTAATGCGGCAAAAAACAGATACGGCTCCGGATATGGTTTTTTGAACTGAGCATGATCAGTATCACAACGGATCCGTCAAAAACTAAAGGATCTGGAAAAAACTGATGCAACTGATCAGTTTTTTTGCCGGATCGTGCCTGATGGCAAAAAACTAGTGTGTGAAAGCAGCCTAAAAACAGCAAGATTGCACTACTTTTTTTCCCATTGATAATGACAAAGAAAATAAAAATAATCACCAAAATTTAACAATAGGAGTAACATAAAACTATTTAAATTAACACATTCCCTGTAAAGGAAAGTGCCGGCCATTACATGATGTTACAGTGGTAAACTCCCTATGGAACAGATGTGAGGACTGGGCAAGAGAACTGTATATAAATCTTGTATTTTTTTATATTAGTTCACATGGGCATTATTTCCAGCTGCCATTAAATCTTTCTGTCCCTAAGTGGTGATTAGCTGGAGAATGATTGCATGTACCTGTCAACTGACTCTGGTGTAAGAAAACAGCAATTCATTGTGAATATCCACCATATAGGTCCAAGTAGATCTAATATTTTTTTTATATATATACATATATTTACAGAGGTTCAGTACTCCTCCTTATTTCAGTTGCTAAAATGTAGAAATAAGGTCTATAACCACCACTGTATGGCACTACCTTAATACAGCTCTTATGGAACTAAATAGTTATTTGTATGCAATGAATTCTAATGCACCCCCTAGTGGTGGCTGCAGGTAGACAGGATTTTATCAGATACCTAATTTTTTAATTTAATTGGCGCTCTGTTTGTGAAATACGGCACAATAGCTCTATAATGATATGCAAGAAAACTACAATAGTTAGCCATGCAATAGTCAGGTGTCCTCATATACCCACAAAGCCATAGGCAATAGTTTCTGTACTTTACGATGTACCACAATCTGCTTTCTGGCTGGTGTAGGGGCTGGTGTAGGGGCAGCCAGCAGGATTAATAGATCAACTGGACCACTGGGGGAAGCTGAGCTTACCCTTTAGTGGGAGGCGCTGAACTAAGTGCCCACCACGAGGTGGACGCCAGGTACCACTCCCAGGGCAGTGACCGGGACTGTGGAAGCTGACCCACAGGTGACAGGCTCAGTTACAGGCGGAATGACTGAGGCAGGCTGGACAGGCGGGCACAGAAGGGACAGATAGATATGGGAAGGCAGACTCAGATACAGGTGACTGACACAGGAGAAACGGGACCTGATATCTAGCTAGACAGACAGAACACTGACTAACTGGGAAGGTTGCTCAGGCACCTTCCCTAATGGGAGGGTACCTTAAACACACAGAAATGACCCGCCGGCCATTTAAGAGGAGGACCCGTGTGCACTTCCGGGAAATCTGTGCGGCATGTACAGGGCCCGGGAGGGGAAGGAGGAAGCAGAGCACGTGGGAGGCTGTGTGGTAGCAAGGGGAAATGGGACCCAGCTGGGGCGGCAAGTAAGACAAGTGTCTCTGCAGAGACGCCGGCACTACACTTGCGTTCAGCAAAATACTTTGTCTTCTTATTTGTGTGTAGGACAAGAAAAGGAATTACTAATAAATATATATATATATATATATATATATATATATATATATATATATATATATATATATATATATATCTCTGATGGATTTGAAGCTTCTACAGTGTCAGCATGGCATATATAATTTTTAGAACAAGTTACTTAGAATAGTCAATAGCCATGCAATAGTCAGGTGTCCTCATATACCCACAAAGCCATAGGCATGGACCTTTGATGCCTGGTGGTAATCGTACCCATATTGTGGTCTGTGCGCCACTCTATTTCGCTATTAAATAGGAGATTTTATCTGCAGGCACAAAACCCCAAGCTAAGACCTCGCTCCCGAGCCAACTACGGCTGTGACAGTGAATAATGCGGACGCTTTCAGCTCAGTCATATTGTTCTAATTTAGAGATGGACAAGCCGGCAATAATATCTTTTTGAGAAATAGTTTTTTTGGAACACAAATGGAATAGCCTTGTAGGAGAAGTGGAAAGACTAATACAGAGAGAGACCTGAATTTAAATAAGGCTGTGGATTATAGAATTATAGATTTAGTGTGCCAATTTATCTTGCAGTTACAAGGTTACTGTATTCCTTTTACACAGTTGAGTCTTAAGATATCTGGAAAATGGTCACACTGAATGGCCCGAAAAGGAAATCTGTACAGGCGGATGAAGATCAAACGTAGGTACAGCGAATATGAGTTTGTCTGTCTATCTTTTTCAGATTTATCTACCTATTTATCTATTAGAGTTGATCAAAAAGATTTACACTACCCTGGTCGACTAGCCGGACTAGGGCAGCCTGAGTCTTTAGTATCGCATATCTATCTATACATTTATTTAGTTCACATTTATCTATCTACATTCCCCAACATTAAAATTGTAACACCAAGAAGGAAAAGTCATGAAATTATGGAAATCACACAAGCAATAGATATGTTACTGACTGCAAATGAAGGAAAAATGGAAACAAATTTTTCAAAACACCCTTATATATTATTCAATATATATCTGCACTTACAGCCTTGGCTGCTATCAATGAGGTTATTAATGGTTGTCTGAGGAAAGTTCTGTGAATTAAAGCACTTGGGTGAATCATGTAGGCCTAAATGTGCAACCATGGCCTGCAGCTTCTCCGAACTTTTCTCCCATAGATTCCATTTGGAATGTTATTGGTCGGCAATAACAAAGGTGACGGCATCAGTTGATCGTATAAGTCCAGCGGTGAGGCCAGCTTTTTACCGCCCGGCCGGCTTAAACTATCAGCTGATGCAGTCAGGTGACCGCATCAGCTGATTACTGCTGGGTCCTGCAGCGATTGGATAGAAGTCTGCACAGAAGTGTGTAGTTTGTTTTTTTCTACTGATGCATCAGCTGATTGTATAAACGGCTTTTATACAATCAGCTGATGTGTGATGTGATTCAGGCCCTTAAACCTGACACATCATCTGATCCCTTTGCCTTCCAGCAAACCGATCAGATGATATTGGATCCGGATTGGACGGCGCGGAACCCTCAACCCAGGACTACAGCGGAGTGGGGGGGTTCTTCAGTTAAATAAAGATGGAGTCACTAATTGTGTTGTGTTTTATTTCTAATAAAAATATTTTTCTGAGTGTTGTTTTTTTTTATCTGTACTAGAAATTCATGGTGGCCATGTCTATTTTGACGTGACACTATGAATTTCGGGCTTAGTACTATCTGAGAATACAAAGCTCGTATTAACCCCTGTATTACCCAGCGAGCCACCGCCATCACGGCCGCTGGACGAGCCGGATAAAGTGCCTGGAAATGGCGCTAAGAAACAATGCACCATTTCCAGGGGTGGCTGTGGGCTGCCGAGAATCCCAGCTGATTGGCTTTACCTGACTGGCGATCAAAATACGGCGGGAGCCCACGCATTTTTTTTTTAACTATTTTTTTAAATAAAAAAAAATTAATGGGCTTCCCTGTATTTTGATTGCCAGCCAAGGTAACGCCAGGCAGATGGGGGTGACAACCCGTAGCCGTCCGCTTTATTTGCGCTGAGAATTAAAAATACAACGGAGCGCTATGTCATATTTGATTTATTTTTACAGTACTGTGATATCAGGCAATCAAAATACAGGGAAGCCCATTTTTTTAGTTAATGAAATAAATAATTAAAAAAAATACGTGGGCTCCCGCTGTTTTTTTTTGTATTGGTAGCTAAGGGTAATCCAAGCAGCTACTGACTGCTAACCCCCACTGCTTGGTGTTACCTTCACTAGCAATGGAAAATCCAGGGAAACATTTTTTTTTTGCCAAAAAAATAATTTAAAAAAATGACGTGGGCGTTGCCATATTTTTCTATGCTAGCCAGGTACAGCAGGCAGGTACGGCTGCCCCCAAACCCCAGCTGCCTATTTGTACCCGGCTGGGAACTAAAAATATAGGGAAGCCCTTTTATTAATTATTTCATGAATTTCATGAAATAATAAAAAAAAACAAAAAAAACCCGACATGGGCTTCACCCCACTTTTGTGTTCAGCCAGGTACAACTAGGCAGCTGGGGATTGGAATCCGCAGCACAGGTTGGCCCGAGCTTTCTGAGCCCCTCCGCTGCAAACTGCAGTCCACAGCCACCCCAGAAAATGGCGCTTTCATAAATGCGCCATCTTCTGGCGCTGTATCCAACTCTTCCAGCAGCCCTGATGCTGGGTGGCTTGCTGGCCAATAAGGGGTTAATACTAGCTTTGTTTTACTAGCTAGTATTAAGCCAGAGATTCTTAATGTTAGGCACGTTTGACCCGGCCATTAAGAATCTCCATTAAATGGTTAAAAAAGACACCACACAGAGAAAAAATACACAATTAGAGTCTCTATGTTCATTACGCCCTCTCAACCCTCCACTATCCTAGTCTTCTGTCCTCTTTCTCCTTCAACCCATGCAGCTCTGCTACATCAGACAGCACTGCATGGGAGGTAGAACGCTGCTGCTCCCGTGCAATCTAATCATTCAGTGAGTGAGCAAAGGCTGCAGGTTGTAAGCGGTGACGTCACCGCTGCCACCGTTGCAATACTAACCTGACAGGCGGTTTACTATAGCAACGGTGATCTCCAATCACCTGATTCCCGGCGCCGCTATTCACCGACTGTGGCATCCAGTCCCTGCATGTGGACTGACTCTGTAAAGAATGCCGACATGCAGGAACAGGGAGCCAAGCATGTGCCCAAGCATCTCGCCGGTACACGGAGATGATCAAACGAGCACCACGTACCGGAGAGATGCACTGACAGGACCTAGCATGACGTCATAGTCATGTGACCAGTCTGTAGCCAATGAGATAATACACAATTGACTGGTCACATGCTATGACATAAAGGAAAGGTCCTATCATCAGTGCTGCTTACCGGGAGGATGCAGTGGTAATCGGAAGGAGAAGCGGCAGGGGACAGAGTGCAGGAAACGTCGCGTGACCTGTAAGTATAATGGCAATGTTTATTATTAACTGCATGTGCATATGTATAATGTGTTTGTTTGTGTTTGAGTTTGCCTGCCATTGTTTTCAATGGGGTTCAAAGGTGTTCGTTGAACGTTCGTTGAACGTTCGACGAACACACCCGCTGTTCGACGAACTGAACCGAACACAAAAAATTCATGTTGATAGTACATTTAGAAACACACTGAACAAAATGTAAATGCAACCCTTTTATTTTTACTCCCATTTTACATGAACTGAACTCATAGATAATATAATAATAATAAGAATAATAGATCTAAGACTTTTTCTATGTACACAAAAGGTCTTTTTGTCTCAAATATTGTTTATACATTTGTCTAGAACTGTGTTTGTGAGCACTTCTTTTTTGCTGAGCTAATCCATCCATCTTTATGTTTCTGCCAATATCCAGGAACTTCGCACAGCGATTTAATAGGAGTGGACCAATATTCCACAAGCCACAATCAAAAACCTGATCAACTCTATGCAAAGAAGATGTGCTGCATTGCGTGAGGTTAAATGGTAGTCACAAGAGATACGGACTGATTTCTGCCTCCCTGGGACACTCCCAATACTGTAAAATTGCACATATTACAGTGGCCTTTTATTGTGGCCAGCCTAAGGGCGGCTTTGCACACTACGACATCGCAGGTGCGATGTCGGTGGGGTCAACTCGAAAATGACGCACATCCGGCATCACTTGCGATGTTGTAGTGTGTAAATCCTAGATAATACGATGAACGAGCGCAAAAGTGTCGTTATCGTATCATCTGTGCAGGCTCCGACATTTCCATAATGCCGGTGCCGCGACAGGTACGATGTAGTTCCTCGTTCCTGCGGCAGCAGACATCGCTGTGTGTGAAGCCGCAAGAGCGAGGAACATCTCCTTACCTGCCTCCACCGGCTATACGGAAGGAAGGAGGTGGGTGGGATGTTTACATCCTGCTCATCTCCGCCCCTCCGCCGCCATTGGCCGCCTGCCGTCTGACGTCGCTGTGATGCCGCACGACCCGCCCCCTTAGGAAGGAGGCGGGTCGCCGGCCAGAGCGACGGTCGCAGGGCAGGTGAGTGCATGTGAAGCTGGCGTAGCGATAATTTTCGCTACGCCAGCTATCACAAGATATCGTACCTGCGACAGGGGCGGGGACTATCGCGTGTGATATCGCAGCATCGGCTTGCGATGTCGCAACGAGCAAAGCCCGCCTTAGGCACACCTGTACAATTATAATGATGTCTAATCCGCATCTTGATATGACGCACCTGTGAGGTGGATGGATTATCTTAGCAAAGGAGAAGTGATCACTAACACAGATTTAGACAAATTGCAAACAATATTTGAAAGAAAATGGCCTTTTGTGCACATAGAAAAAGTCTTAGATCTTTGAGTTCAGCTCATGAAAAATGGGACTAAAAACAAGTGTTGCGTTTATATTTTTGCTCAGTGTATATTTTCTTAGAAAATTAGTGGTGTTCAATACTTAGGTCACCTGCTGTACATGCCTTGGCTCTTATCAATGAGGTTAAATGCAGGGATTTCTGCACGTGACGCTCATACTCCATATTGAATAAATCGAGATTGTTTTGAAAATATTGTTTCCCGTTTTTTCATCGCTTCCATATCAGTAACATGTCCATCCATCCTGTAATTTCCATAATGCCATCACTTGGTTGCAATTTCAATGTTGAGGAGTGTATTATAAGCAACTTGCATACATATAATAAAGGAGAACAGTATATCTCATTTGTAGTATAGTTGGCCAGACATGAGAGCTGTCGGTCAAATCTTTGCTCGACAAATGTCTCTCCCTCTATTCCTGCCAATGCATATGAGCACTCGACTGCACCAACTGTTCGTGTTTTTATTAGGAAGAGATGAGAAAGCTGCTGCCAGACATTTTTGGCAGAGCTTTATCTTCCCTGAAAACAAAATTATCGGGCATTAATATTCCAACTGTTGGATCCTTCTCTCCATTGGCCTCATCTGTTGAGAGAAGAGTCAGGCGGCCACCATGCATATAATATGGCATTCCAAGTTTCCCATGATAAATAAAATTGAGGTATTAAAGTATCTGTAACGCTACGTTTAAAGGGAGAACCTTTTATCACCAGAGATAAGCCCATGAAAGATGTGCCTTAAAGGGAACCTGTCATCAGATTTGGTGATTATAAGCTGCGGCCACCACCAGTGGGCTCTTATATACAGCATTGTAACATGCTGTATATAAGAGCCCAGGCCGCTGTGTAGAACGTAAAAATGACAGATCAAAGTGCTCCTGCGCAGGACCTCAATACAGGCCTGTGTGAATGGCGTAGGACGTGTCATGCACCCTGGCTTCAGAAGAAGGAGGATAAGATGGCCAAAAGAGGAGACGCCGCACCCGGAGAACAGAGACACCCATTTGACCAGTCAGCACCGAACTGACCGTTTAGGTGAGTATTATAAAGTCATTTTTAGGTTCTACACAGCGGCCTGGGCACTTAAATACAGCATGTTAGAATGCTGTATATAAGACCCCAGTGGTGGTGGCCGCAGCTTATAGTCAACAAATCCGGTGACAGGTTCCCTTTAATTTCTCTCACCACGAAAACATATAAGTGCTCAGTTCGGGCGATGGTAGAGTCAGAACGAGTACCAAATGACCGTCCAGCTGACACTTAGTAAAGACCATAAATAGTATGGGAGGAATAAAACTAGGTGATAGCACCAGGGAAAAGGACTTGGGCACAATAGTGTATCCCAGATTCAAAATAAGCCAACAATGTGGTGCTGCAGCTAAAAAGGCCAAACCAAATTCTGGGATGTATCAAGAGAAGCTTTGAATGTAGATCAAGAGAGGTGATTATTCCTCTATACTCTGCCCTGGTCAGACCACACCTGGAATTTATGTGTACAGTTCTGGGTGCTCCAATTCAAGAAAAACATCGATATATTGGAGCAAGTCCATAGAAGAGCAACCAAGATGGTAGAAGGTCTGCAAACCATGTCATCTGAAGAACGGCTAAAAGAACTAGGAATGTTTAGTTTGCAAAAGAGAAGACTTAATAGCGCTCTACAAATATCTGAGAGGTCGTCACAGTGCAGAGGGAACGACCCTATTTTCATTAGCACAAGGAAGTACAAGAAGCAATGGAAAGAAACTAAAAGGAAGGCGATTCAGATTAAACATTAGGAAAAACTTTCCGACAGTGAGAGCAGTCAGAGAGTGGAACAGGCTATTACGGGAGGTAGTGAGGGCAGTCAGAGAGTGAAACAGGCTATCACGAGAGGTAGTGAGGGCAGTCAGAAAGTGGAACAGGAGGTCACGGGTGACAGTGAGCTCTCCATCAATGGAAATCTTCAAGTGAAAACTGGATGAACATATAGCTGGGATGATTTAGGAAAATCTGCACTCGCAGGGGGTTGGACACGATGGCCCTTGAGGTCCATTCCAACTCTATGATTCTATGAAGATGTTTGGGAACCATTGGAAGCAATTCAGGCATAAGGACAGGGGTGTATCATGAATATTCTAAGGTTTCTGCAAAGTCTGTAATAGAACTATCCATCGCCTATGTGTCATTTCTACCACTGCTGTTTTCTCATGTGGCAGAGGGACCTTTAGGTTCTTTAATTACCAGGACATGGGTGTGACTTTTGTCTCAGCACCATCTATTGCTAAGTCCCTACACAAATGACTGAAATTCTTGTACATGACCAAACCTTTTTGGAACTAATCGAGTTCACACTTTACAGAAAAACACCCTACACTTCTATGTTAACGTCATGAAAGCCAGGCTAGCCATTACAAAACCTACATCTTTTGAAATATGGAGGGATTCGGCTTATTTTAAGGGTCTTTGAGAGGAGATCTGCGCTATAGTCAGTTACAAAGGATGACACATGGGGTTGACCTCCAAGCACAAGCCTAAGTAGACACTGCCGGGACCACTCACCCGTCCGGCTGAAATGAAACTCTATACTTGTCCATTTTCAGCTTAAAGGCAAACAAATTCTGAATACATTAAATGTGCATTTTCAGAAGCAGAACTGAAAACAAACAGGATTTATGAAAGACAATTATCGTACAGTATTAAGAGGCCATTGGGCTTTTATGAGATGAAGTGAATCCCTTTCACTAATTTTCCTGGGTTTTTTTTTTAGAGCACATAACTTGCATTTGTCTCATATGCCCACATTTACAGCAGAATACGGGCATTCAGAGAAGCAGAGAAATCATGAAAATCACGTAAAGATGTTTTACAATCAATACTAACAACATTTTGCAGAAGAGTAAGATTAGTGAGACATATCCACGATGGTTTGCTGCAAACCACAATAATAGTCAGAATACAAATATAGTAATATGTTTATTTCTCCCTGGTGGTTTTGTACAATATACATATTTTAACACTTTCATATTCTCACAGCATTAAAAGAACAACAAAACAAAACATATATGCTACCGAAAAAAGGGTCTAATCTGGAGTATGGCTCGAGAACAGGAGTTGTGGTGGATTTTCCAAGGTAGGGACTCACTAAGGAGCCCTGTACTCTACAGTCCTTTTCTGAGACTACCTTTACCTATAGGCTTTTCTTGCCAGACCTTCAAGGGGTTGTATGGCCTTATGATATTATGTCCTATGCTTAAGATAGAGGTAAAGTAGCTCCGGCACACCGTTTACTTCCCAATTGCAAATCACACATGAAAAACGTGAATGTCTCTTTGAATTTTTATTGAAAAAAGATGGTACAATTGCAGAAAGTCCGCCTATAACAACGTTTTGGCCATCGTCTCGGCCTTCATCTGGTCGGACAGACTGACTAGTTGAGTAATGATTCTCAAACGAACAAAATGATGGTGTTGGTAGAGACAGTAAGCCGTATTCATACGTTATTTGTCTGTAATGACTAATGGTAGGTGGATTTGTTGAATCCTGAAGCAACGACCGGGTCCCATCAATATATTTGGATTTATCTATGGGGGTTCACTACGGTATATGAGATGTGAAATCAATCCATATATGAGTGGCAGGATGTCGGACAATCTTTAAACCGGGATGCTATGTGCCAGGTGGCTACCCGGAATAGGTATGGATGTCAGAAAGCAGTGCTCAATTCTTAGCTCAATTGCACATGGCAGAAGAAAATGTAAGACATGTTTAGTGTCCACAAGTTGAATGGGATCCAGGGCTCTATATCTCAGTTATCCAATATGGACGACTATGTAAAGGGCTTTTAGGTATAGCGGTTTGCTAGGCAAGGAAAACCTATGAGTAGGTGAGCATAATGTGAAAACCACCCCACCAGACGCACAGGGCACACGAGCGGTCTTTTCACATTATGCGGCTTACTGTCTCTACCAACACCATCATTTTGTTCGTTTGAGAATCATTACTCAACTAGTCAGTCTGTCCGACCAGATGAAGGCCGAGACGATGACCGAAACGTTGTTATAGGCGGACTTTCTGCAATTGTACCATCTTTTTTCAATAAAAATTCAAAGAGACATTCACGTTTTTCATGTGTGATTTGCAATTGGGAAGTAAACGGTGTGCCGGAGCTACTTTACCTCTACCAGATTTTTTTCTCCTGAGCACCTGTGACGGGTGACGCTAGGTCCATTCTGTTCTCCTATGCTTAAGATAGACTGTCAACATCAGATCATTGGGGGTAGCCCATAAGCAGGTCTGCCGCCACCCAGCCTGGCTCACAGTTTACACTGACCTTTCTATCAGATTACATTACACATGAGATAACTGTGTGCTGATAAAGATGAGCTCTCGTCTCAACCGATCATGTGTTTTTAATGGGGAGAGATGATAAAGCTCCTTCTAGACTGGTCTGGCAATGGTTTACTGTCACAGGGTATATGGAGATAGGACAGGGTCCTCTAAACTGGCCCTCAGACTTGCGACCCTGCGCTATCCCTTATCTCTGAGGTAGGTTTGATGGTAACCAGGTCCGAGCCCCCAGCTTGGCCATAAATCCTGTCCGGGTCCTGAGCTTACTCCACGTCTCCCTCACCCTTGGGGCAGGCCGGGAAACACAAAGTCGAAACCCCACAAAATTACACGGACAAGGGAGAACTGAAACTCATACAAACAGCACTCAACACACACAGGAGAGACAATATATGTACTTTGAAGTAACGAAAAAGAGGAGGAAGCAACGCACAACAGGGAAACACACCACTCAGAAGCGCAGCACGGATCACCATGGACAGGATAACCGGGATCGCAGAAGCTATGATCGGCACATATAGGAAGGAACCCGTGCTTAATAGAGGGAGGACACAGCTGCACTTGGCAATCAGCAACCTGCGCTCTTAGTTCCTGCACACCAGTCTGCAGGGATTAACTCCTGCAGAGCTGAAGACTAGTGAACCTGAACCAGATGACATCCGGCTCTGGCTAAATAAACCAGAAGCCTCAGGTCACTTGTCAGTCTCTGCAGTGTGAACAGAGTCTGAGGCCACCGTGCCAGCAGGTATGTGCAGAGCTAAACATCGCATGACAATTAGGCATTGAAATTTGAATGTCCCGACATCTTGGCTGGCATTGTTTGTTTGGACAGAGTTGGGAAGCACCCAAATAAATTACATGTCAACCAGTCTCATCAAAATTGCTGGCTTCGGTCAACCTTCATCAAATATGTATGGGGGGCCCTTGAGCATAGGTCATCAATATCATAATTCCAGGCAACTCCTTCAAATGGAGGCCAAAACTCCTCAAGGTTACAAGGGGCTCAGAACTGTTCTGTATTTTGCTAATTCAAGATGACATTTTGGGTCTACTTGGTTAAGACCATACTTACAATTCTCCCAGAATATCCTAAAGGCTCCTGAATAAAAACATGAACTCCCAGACACCCAAAAAATATGACATTTCCTATACGGTGTACAAAAGCTTTCCAAAATCTCCGAGAAAGCAGCAGTTCCTCGACAGAGAGCCACATTACACAATCAAACTGCCAGGGTGCGGGAAACAGGTTGTGCACAAGCCATGGAGAAGTGTGGACTGTACAAATGGAGCAAACATTTTCGATCATATCTTTCACTCCGAGAAGGCCATCACTCAAAGTTGGCAACCATGGTAAAGATTATCTTACTCGTCTTGCTTACAATATATGCCAGACCTAAAACTCCTTTGCAAGGCACCTGCATGTACAATGTGCCCAGGGAATAGGTCACTACTTTGGCATAATTGTTAAGTAATCTTGAAAATCTGTGTAGCAAATGTGAAAAACATGAAAATGACCAAGTATAACCTCAATTTTCAAGTATAACCTCTTACCTTTCATTTATCTTTCATTATTTTATATATATATATATATATATATATATATATATATATATATATATATATATATACTGTATGTCTCTTCATTTGGGGCAGACCCCTTTATACACATCTAAGGGTGAAATCAGAAACAGCAGAATTTTTGCCGGTTTTTATTCAGACTCTGTACTGAATATTTGGAGCAATTTACAGTACGATGCATGTGAATAGAGTTTATTAAAAAGCCTCTGTTCTCCTTGACTTTTTAAAGGCAATTTCCGTAAACGTTTTATTTAAAATAAAAAAATGAATTAAACAATTTTAATGTAATTAATTAATAAAAAAAATTGTTTTTTTAGAAAAAAACTGCTGTTTTAAGTGACTTTTTAAAGGCAATTTAAGTAAAAGTTTTATTTAAAATAAAAAATGAACAATTTTAGTGCAATTAATTAATAATTTGGGTTAAAAAAAAGTCGCTGTTTTTCCTGACTTTTTAAAGGCAATTTCCGTAAAAGTTTTATTTAAAATAAAAAAATAAATTAAACAATATTAATGCAATTAATTAATAAATAATTTGGGTTTTAAAAAAAAGCGCCTCTGTTCTTCCTGACTCTTTAAGGGCAATTTCCGTAAAAGTTTTATTTAAAATAAAAAAATGTAAACAATTTTAGTGCAATTAATTAATAATTTGGGTTTTAAAAAAAAGTCGCTGTTTTTCCTGACTTTTTAAAGGCAATTTCAGTAAAGTTTAATGCAATTAATTAAAAAAATCATTTGGATAAATTTAAATTTTCAAAAAAATCTCATTTAGTGGAAAAAGAATACTTTGCAGAATTAAGCGCATGCTACAAATTTGCAAATCTGCAGTTTAGCAAGTCAGTTAAGAGTTTTCTGCCACACTTTTTGTTTTTTTGGCACCGTCTAGAGGCGATCACTTCTGCTTTGGAAGATACGATCGGCATATTTCGTGCATGTGTTTTGCCGATAAAAAATTGCTGTCAAAATGTAAATTTTTGCATGCAAAATTTTTGGGTGGGTTTTCTTTAACTCTTGCAAATAAGTCTGTGGATTCATGACCTCATGTTCTGAACTTCTAATTACTTAAATTTTTAGGCTTTTTTAAATTTGATATAAAAATGTCTCATTTAACCCCTTCAATCCTTCTTCTTTTACCTCCATGCTCTCTTTTGCTCTGTGCCTCTCTCGTCTCTTCCTTTACGAAAAATCCAGAAGAGCCGTGATTTTCTTATGCAGAAAACAGGCATGAAATAAGTGGCTGATATATGCCACCGCAGGTCATTCAAGTACGGCAGGATGTCAGAATTCAAACTGGGCCATCCATCACCAACAGACCAGGAATCAGCCTGAGCAAGACAGCGAGAGCCCAATCTAATGGCTGACCTTCCAAGTACCGGGATTGCTGACAGGAGGAGAAAGAGATTGGAAAAATATTTCACGCATTGCACCCGGGCTACAATGGCGCTCGGAAAGATTTGCAGATACATTTATTTTCTTCCAAAAATCCCCCGCTCCCCCAGAACCCAAGTGTGACCCGGTTTACCCTTTCGGGTCAGATAACAAGTGGTGTAACGCAGCTCGAGACGGCTGAGGAATTTCTGAATTGCAGAATGCTGTCTGCAGCAAGACTACAAGCCAACAGCTTTTTCTAATAGACTGGAGGGAGCACGGATCCAAAGAGGATTTCAATTACACACACAAGTGAGGAAAAGAAATGTTTCTGGCTTGGTGGAAGTAAACATGAAAATACATTGCTGTCAGCAACACCCCAACAACAGATGATTAAACCCTCCGCTCGCCATATTTTAATATATTAATCAATGTAGCCGGAGTAATGTGATTTTAATTGTCAGCAGCACATGAGCAAGATGACAGACTGTTATAATGGAAGACAAATAGCGAATGCGCTCTGCCACACGACTGGAAAATATGCACAAATCAGACTCCTGTCTCCAACTACGATGATCATTGGAGCTATCTGTCCTTTTACATGCAGCCAGGCATCCCCCTGGTTGTAGTTCAAGAGCAATTACCATCATCTTGTATGTATGCAGACCTATTAATATGAAACATTCATTGCAATTATTCAATAAATGTAAATTACGCCTTAGAATAGACTACAAACCAGGGGGTCTGGTAGGATGCCAGAGGAATACTGCTGCCACCTGTTGTACACTAGTGGTACTGCAGAAACATGGAAGCAGTGCAAATAGTAGGGGTCGGTGAAAAAAGGTTTCCATAACTTAAAGGTCTTATGCAGAGGCTCTTTGTTCCATCCATGGTGCATGACACCGCAACTGATGCTCTCCAGGCATTGTGCATTTTCCTACCAATTCCCTTCTCCAGGGTGCAGTAGCGCCCCTCTATGGGTAGAAGAAGAAATCGCTGGAAAGTCCATCTGAATTAGCTTTATTAGTCACTAGCTGTAGTACCTGGCATTGCCTAGGATAGTAACTAAGTGTCTTTGTCCCACTCTACCTGTCTCTCTATGTTGGTCTCTCTCCGTCAGTCTCTCTATCAGTCTCTCTATCTCTTTCTCTGTCTATCTCTTTCCCTGTCTGCCTGTCTGTCTATCTCTGTCTGTCTCTCTATTTTATCTGTCTGTCTCTATGTCTGTCTCCCTCTCTGTCTCTCTCTCTCTGTTTCTCTCTGTCTGTCTGCTTCTCTCTGTCTGTCTCTCTAAGTCTGTATCTCTGTCTCTCTCTCTGTCTCTCTCTCTCTCTCTGTCTCTCTCTGTCTGTCTCTTTCTCTGTCTCTCTCTCTCTGTCTGTCTCTCTCTCTGTCTGTCTCTCTGTCTCTTACTCTCTGTCTGTCTCTCTGTCTCTCTGTCTCTGTGTGTGTCTCTGTCTGTCTCTCTCTGTCTCTGTGTGTGTCTGTCTGTTTCTCTCTCTGTCTCCCTTTATGTCTCTCACTCTGTCTTTTCACCGATATCATATTACCTCACACATAAGCTTCTTATACTAAGAATGTCCTTTGTTGCCTATACCAACTAATTACAGCTCCTGTTAATGGCCTGTAGCTCCCAGCTTCATTGACTTTAATGTAAGCAGTTTTTTGGAGAATAACACTAAAGCGCAGGGTTAAAACATGCGACGGTGTGGACTCCGTTAGCGGACATATACACACATACTATACATACACACACACACACACATACATACACACACACATACACACACACATAAACTCAGCTTTATATATTAGACTAGGAAATAAGGGATTTATATTAATGATCAGGATTTATTGATTTATTTTTCACATATGCATTCTATCCATGTTTTTCATATTATACGCTATGGGGCTGTTCATAAAGCCATATTTTATTATGTACTATGTATCAGCAAAAAAAAATAATGGAGCTGTGCCTGTTTTTAATCCAAGAAATGGATCAAGATCATGCATGCTAGGGGTCTATATGTCTGTGACATTCATGGACAGCACACGGACGCCATTGTGAAGGATAGGAGAAGATTGCAAAAAAAATTCTGGAGAGAGAAAATAACTGATAGTCAAATGATAAAAACTCACACGTGGAAACTGTTTAATTTATTTCATGAATGAGAAAAAAAGGACGTCTGATGGAGACTTTATTCTTTTCTTTTTTTATATTTTAACAGAGAAATAGAAAAAAACCCAATTCCATATAGTATTACAATCTCTAATGATAAACTAAAAAGACATAAAAAAATAAATAAAAATAAACTGAAAAAGGGAGACTTGAAAGAGGATAAAGGCATAATAAATATTCTGCATATTCCAACAAATAAACTGTGTTCTTCTAACTGTTTTTCTAATGTTATGGTAATAAAGGGGGTGTCCTATTTTCTCAATTGAGGAGCCCACCTGTCATGCTAGGTACAGGGAAGTATAAGCAAACGGTGAAAGGAAAGGGCAGAGAAGGGGGAGATGGTGACCCCTGACCAAACCTTCTGCTGGCACCTGGCTTCACTCATCACCATAGATAGGTTTCCCACCTATGCGCCGAGCAGGATACCTATCCCTGACTGAACCTAGAACTGGGACCTAGGTAGGGAACGGATGGGATGAGCGCTTAGTCAACCCCACTAAGCTCTACAGAAGACACAGGGATAACAAACAGGAGGACAGTGAATGAACAACTTATCTCCAGATGACTCAGGGAGAGGAACTGCAACAACAAGAAGGTTTCTCCAGCTGACTGCTTGCACTGAAGACTTATTAAGGGTATTAGACATATCGCCAGCACAGAGTAAAGGCCACTTTACACGCTGTGATATCGGTACCGATATCGCTAGAGTGCGTTCTCGCCCCCATCGGTTGTGCGACACGGGCAAATCGCAGCCCGTGTCGCACAACATCGCCCGGACCCGTCACACGTACTTACCTGCATAGCGACGTCGCTGTGACCGGCGAACTGCCTCCTTTCTAAGGGGGCGGTCCGTGCGGCGTCACAGCGACGTCACTAAGCGGCCGCCCAATAGAAGCGGAGGGGCGGAGATGAGCGGAACAAACATTCCGCCCACCTCCTTCCTTCCGCATTGGGGCCGGCGGCAGGTAAGGAGAGGTTCCTCGTTCCTGCGGCGTCACACATAGCGATGTGTGCTGCCGCAGGAGCGATGAACTAATTCGTACCTGCAGCGCCAACGATATTTGAGAATGGACCCCCATGTCAGCGATGAGCGATTTTGCACGTTTTTGCGACGATGCAAAATCGCTCATAGGTGTCACACGCAACGGCATCGCTAATGCGGCCGGATGTGTGTCACAAATTCCGTGACCCCAACGACTTCGCATTAGCGATGTCGCAGCGTGTAAAGCCCCCTTTAGGGGAAATGAGGTATATATAAACATCAAGGGAAGTGCTCATGAAAAACAGCTGAGAGGGTGAGGAACTCTCTAGGGTCCTACTGGGAAAGGGATGAAAACCAAGCAGAGGAGATAAATAGGATACCAAGCAAAAATAATAGAAGGTCAGGGAGCAGTTTGCGCAGCCAAACGCTGTGACCTTCTATAGCCGGACACCACAGGACTGTCTGTCACCCGTGACACACCTGTGAGACCACCGATCCCCAGCCTACAGACTTCCTGCTTGCTGTGGGTGCAGTGCGCTCCTGCTTGGTTGACACTGTCCATATTTCAGAAGAGGTCGCTAGTCGCCTTGGCAATGAGCAGTAAACAAGTAAAAAATAAAATTAACACTATCTGGAGAAGGGAGGGGAATTTTCTTAAATAGTAAAAGACAAATCTGCTTGTTTTTTTACAAGCGTTATCCAAGTGTCCATTAATGAAAATGAGAAAAAATAATCCCATTAAACATATGCTGATCATTATTACTTATTATTACAAAAACTATAAATTACGAACATTCATACATATTATTATTCTATCATCTAATATTGCATTTGTTTTCCATTTTTCCGTCTGATACAATGCTTCATGTCCTGCTTAAAACTGATACCCCATCTTTTGACCTGATATAAAATATTATGGAATAGCACAAGCTGTAGTGCTCCGGTGTCGCACTATTCCCTATGCTCCCTTTGACTGTTGCTGGCTTTAATAAGACAATGTGGTATTCTGGGGAATTAAGTCTAGACTTCAGGCTACTACAAACAGCCAGCGGTTCATTCAGTGGTGTCCAGACAGCTATAATAGTGTCTGTAATACACAAATATATGGTTTTGGTGATTTCAGGTGGAGATCACCTTTATATGCATTTCCTCCAGATACAAAACCCATCAGACTATTTGATGGAAAGATTCCCTTACTTTTTGACAGGTCGCTGAAGATGGCAACATTGGGGGTCTGAACCCCGTGAAGCATATTAATCACGGTCCATTGCTTCCCTTACTCCACTGCTCTTTCATATCCTGACTACAAGATCTTCACGTCTGTAGTCAGGATTTCACTCTCTGCATCTAGTGATATGTCAGGAGATGATTTCTTTCAGATATGTTCTTCTCTTGCATTTTATTATATTCATCAATGTTTATGCAGAAAGAAAATGTGTGACAACGGACATATGAGTATCTGAAGCAAGAGTTGTCGTACAGCTCTCAACCTTGAGATGAAGTTCATGGGGACCCCCACCAACCCTGGAGATGAAGATCCTGGGGACCTTCACCCACCCAGGAGATAAAGATCCTGGGGACCCCCACCCAGGAGATCAAGATCCTTGGGACCCCCACCCACTCCAGAGATAAAGATCCTTAGGACCACCACCCATCCCAGATATGAAGATCCTGGGGAACCCCATCCACCTAGGAGATGAAGATCCTGGGGACCTTCACCCACCCAGGAGATAAAGATCCTGGGGACCCCCACCCAGGAGATGAAGATCCTGGGGACCTTCACTCACCCAGGAGATAAAGATCCTGGGGACCCTCACCCAGGAGATGAAGATCCTTGGGACCACCACCCACCTCAGAGATGAAGATCCTGGGGACCCGAATCCACCCTGAAAAAGAACATCCTGGAGACCCCCTCCCACCCAGAGATGAAGTTTCTTTTCACCCCACCCCAGAGATGAAGATCCTTTCCACCGCCACCCCAGAGATGGAGATCCTGGGGACCCCCATCCACCCTGGAGATGAAAATACTGGGGACCTCCATCCACCATGGAGATGAAATTACTGGGGACCTCCATTCAGCCCAGAGATGAAGATCCTGAGGACCACAACCCACCCTAGAGATGAAGAGCGTTGGGACTCTCATCCACCCCGGAGATTAAGATCCTGTGGAGCCCCACCCCCCTTTTTTAATGTAATCGGGTTTATGAAAATTAGTTTTATAAACTAGTCAACCCTTTTGCATACCCTGCAGAAGAGTATTATCGACTTATCCATGCTCTTCATAATTTTGCCTTTTTGTTTATAGATGTATTTTAGATATATATTGGCTACTCCACATCCAGTTAATTTCTTATGACTTATTGCTGTCTATATTGTCTATATTGATCTATAACTGATTCACCATCTTTCCCCCCCCCCAATAATTATTTGGAAAGACAAATAGGGAAAAAAAACATTACAAAAAATAAGATAATAAAGATATTGACAGCTGAAAATATTCATTCCTATTTTGCATTGGAGATGTAGCTGGTTCTCCAACTGGTTTTCTATAATTTGAGGTACATCAGTATGACACACTCTGTAGATATCACACATTAATCAGACATAATTAGCACTCTGGGTGACAATGATTTGATTTCTACCCTAGCAATAAAAGCTTTGGATGTCGGCGTATAGATTCAGCATGTAAATTGATCATTTACCTATTGTTACGGTGTATCCCCATGAGAAAGGATTTAGGACAAACTATGGCTGCAAAAGGCAAGGGGGGTAGAGAAAACGGCAAGAAAACCCTCTGTGAGATTCCCGGATAATATAGAGAAATAAATTAATTCAATAAAAGCTTTTAAGGGCGGTAATGAAATGTGCTATTAGCAAGAGAGATAATGCTGATATTTTGTGTTTTCCTTTGTCTACTGTCAAGTGGCTTGCAACCAAGACACAATACAAAGAATATATATATTTTTAAATGAGCCGCACCCATGAAATTGCAATATGTCAGACAAACAGGGCATCTCAACGTGACTATGACACAGGGTCACTTATGCTAAGGTGAATGTCATCCTCAAATGTCACAAAACATTTGGCCTTCACTATTGGACTGCTGCTGACAGGGGAGGTTAGATCATGTAGTTACGGGCTGTGCTCCTTTCTCTCTGCGTCTCACAATAACTAATGACTTGGTAGAGGTGACGGATGGCTTGCACCCCAATGTCATCAAGTGCAGCAGGAAATATAGGAGCTTGCGTGCTGTTCCTGCACAGAAGCATACGGTACGATATAACAAGAGTGTTTTTAATCAGTAAACAACTGTGACATCATAAGTAAGGTAAGCTAGTCTGACATAACAAAAGTGTTTTAATCCGGACATCACCAGTAGCCTTCAAACTGTTTCTTCTGTCCAGTAAAGTGCTGTGACATACCACGTGAATTTAAAGGGGTTTTCCCATGAACAAAAATAATTTTAATCAATAGATCTTGGAATAACAATAAGTTCTACAATTGGATGTCTTTAAAAAAAATGTTCCTGTGCTGAGATAATCTTGTAAAATTATCTCCGCACAGGAACATTTTTTAAAATCACATCCAATTGTGGAACTTGTTATGATTCAATGATCTATTGATTAAAATTAACTTTGTAGGAAAACCCCTTTAAGTCAGGTGATTGCCATTGATATCATACAAGTAAGTTTAAATCATGTAATCTCCGGTGACATCACAAGTGAGTTTAAAGCTGGGGTCACACATAACGACAACGACAACGCTGCAACGTCACCATATTCTGTGACGTAGCAGCGACCATAGGTGATCGTTAGTAAGCTGTCAAACATGTTATAAAAAGCAGCAACGGAGCAGCGATCATAGCGACGTCGACGGTCGTTGTGTGGTTTCAGACGTAGCGTAGCGTCGCTGCTGCGGTGTCAAACACAAGGATTATCAGCTTATCAGCATGGCGCAGCGGGATAGCAGCGATCAAAAAATGACCTGGAGCATTCAGGAGCGAGCAACGATTTCGCAGCAGGGGTCTGATCGTAGTTATGTGTCACACACAGCGACGTCGCTGTTGAGGTCGCTGCAACGTCACAGAATATGGTGACGTTGCAGCGACGTCGTTGTCGTTATGTGTGACACCAGCTTAAGTAGAGTAATCTCCAGTGATATCACAAGTGAATCAGGTAATCTCCAGTGATATCAGAATGGAGTTTGAGTCATGTAATCTCCAGTGATATCACAAGTGAATCTAAGTAAGGTAATCTCCAGTGATATCACAAGTGAATCTAAAGGTCCAGTCACACTAAGCAACTTACCAGCGATCCCAACAACGATAGGGATCGCTGGTAAGTTGCTAGGAGGTTGCTGGTGAGATGTCACACTGCAACGCTCCAGCGATCCCACCAGCAACCTGACCTGGCAGGGATCGCTGGAGCGTGGCTACACGAGTTGCTGGTGAGCTCACCAGCAACCAGTGACAAGCCCCCAGCGCAGCGTGGAAGATGCTGCGCTTGGTAACTAAGGTAAATATCGGGTAACCAACCCGATATTTACCTTGGTTACCAGCGCAGGGAGCTACACGTGCAGAGAGCAGGGAGCAGCGCACACTGAGCGCTGGCTCCCTGCTCTCCTAGTTACAGCACACATCAGGTTAATTACAGGATGTGTGCTGCAGCTACATGTGCACAGAGCAGGGAGCAGCGCACAATGCTTAGCGCTGGCTCCCTGCTCTCCTAGTTACAGCACACATGGGGTTAATTTCCCGATGTGTGCTGTAGCTACATGTGCACAGAGCAGGGAGCAGCGCACAATGCTTAGCACTGGCTCCTTGCTCTCCTAGTTACAGCACACATCGGGTTAATTAACCCGATGTGTGCTGCAGCTACATGTGCACACAGCAGGAGCCGGCAGCACAGGCAGTGAGAGCGGAGGAGGCTGGTATCAAAGGTAAATATCGGGTAACCAAGGACAGGGCTTCTTGGTTACCCGATGTTTACATTGGTTACCAGCCTCCACAGAAGCCGGCTCCTGCTGCCTGCACATTTAGTTGTTGCTGTCTCGCTGTCACACACAGCGATCTGTGCTTCACAGCGGGACAGCAACAACTAAATAATGGCCCAGGACATTCAGCAACAACCAACGACCTCACAGCAGGGGCCAGGTTGTTGCTGGATGTCACACACAGCAACATCGCTAGCAACGTCACAAAAGTTGTTCGTTAGCAGCGATGTTGCTAGCGATGTTGCTTAGTGTGACGGGGCCTTAAGTAAAGTAATCTCCAGTGATATCACAAGTGAATTTAATTTAGGTAATCTCTAGTGACATCACAAGTAAGTTTAATTTAGGTAATCTGCAGTGACATCACAAGTGACTTTAAATCAGGTAATCTCCAATGACATCACAAGTGAGTTTAATTTAGGTAATCTCTGGTGACATCACAAGTGAGTTTAATTTAGGTAATCTCTAGTGACATCACAAGTGAATTTAATTTAGGTAATCTCTAGTGACATCACAAGTAAATTTAATTTAGGTAATCTCCAATGACATCACAAGTGAGTTTAATTTAGGTAATCTCTAGTGACATCACAAATAAGTTTAATTTAGGTAATCTCTAGTGACATCACAAGTGAGTTTAATTTAGGTCATCTCTGGTGACATCACAAGTGAGTTTAACTAAGTCAGGTAATCTCCAGTGACATCACAAGTAAGTTTAATTTAGGTAATCTCCAGTGACATCACAAGGGACTTTAAATCAGGTAATCTCCAATGACATCACAAGTGAGTTTAATTTAGGTAATCTCTAGTGACATTACAAGTGAGTTTAATTTAGGCAATCTCTAGTGACATCACAAGTGAGTTTAATTTAGGTCATCTCTAGTGACATCACAAGTGAGTTTAACTAAGTCAGGTAATCTCCAGTGACATCACAAGTGAGTTTGAGTCAGGTAATCTCCAGTGACATCACAAGTGAGTTTAAGTCAGGTAATCTCCAGTGACATCACAAGTGACTTTAAATCAGGTAATCTCCAGTGACATCACAAGTGAGTTTAATTTAGGTAATTTCTAGTGACATCACAAGTGAGTTTAACTAAGGTAATCTCCATAATTTCCAGTGACATCACAAGTGAGTTTAATTTAGGTAATCTCCACTGACATCACAAATGAGTCTCATTCAAGTAAGCTACTATGAAAGCACAACTGACTTTCATTCAGGTAATATACTGTGACATTACAAGTGGGTTTGGATGTTTGGCATCACAATCGGGTTTAACTCCAGAAACTTAGAAGTTTCATATATGTGTGACATCATAAATTGGTTTCATTCAGGCAAGCTGCTTAGATAGCACAACTGTTTTTTTTTAGGTTAACTGCTGTGACATCACACTGTTTTTTTAATTCGGTAAACTGTGAAATGACAATTGTTCTGACTCAAGAAAATTAGCTGATTGAAATTTAGGGGTCTACCTATTCTTCTTGCATAATAATTGTCATTTGCTTCTGAATAAGAGACCAGTCAACTTAACATGGAGCTTATTGTGAGACAGTAAATTCAGTAGAGCACCAAAGTCCTTTTGGGATTATTTTAGCAACTAGTAGCGGTATTGGTTCCCATAGCCTCACCATTTACACCTTTTGGTATACTTTAATGAAAGTGAAACTTTACCTTGAATTCTATAGATCACAAATTAAGGGATCTTGACTTCAAGAACGTGTATTTCATAATGATCGGGGAGAGCAAAGGACGGAGCTCCTAGACTCCCTCAGGCTAGGGGACCCAAGCTATCCCTAATCTAGAGTTACCTCTGAAGGTGAGGATGTCTGAGCCGCCTTCCTTGCCCTGCTCCTGACCAGACCTGATCTTATACTCCCTCCCTCAACCTCTGGGAAGGGTCGGGGCAGGAGTGATAAAGCCAACAGAAATAAACAGGGGAAACCAAAAGTCTATTTCCCACCACAGACACAGAGGTATAAGACAACAAAAGCTTAGGAGGAATAGAAGCGCACAGAGGCAACGACAAGACAAGGGGAGGTCTCCACATACACATACAAAGCAATACAATCACCAGCAGGACTTGGACACAACAGAACACAGACCAACACAGCAATAAACTATAGTCGGCGTGGGAAGACCGACTCCGCCGTCTTAAAAAGGAGGGGAGTAAATCTGATAGGTTTCAATCAACATGTGATACCAGAGGTAACAAGCAGGCTAGCAAAGGTTAACTGTTGCTAGCCTGACCATTAGTGAGCACACAGCTGGTAGACGCCTGAGCCTACCTGTGTAACTCAAATACTAGAGAAACCATAGTGTGGCGTGTCAGAATATGTAGTGTGAACAGAGTCTAATGCTACCATGATACTCTGCAAATTTTTTAAACAATAAAGTTTTTATTAAAATTTTCAACATAGTTTACAGAAGAATACTCACCTGAATCAAACAGTTAAACACAAGAAGGAGGGATTTGGAGGAACAGGTGAGGGAAAATAGGGTTGGGGGGGAGAGGCTATGCCACAAGATGTCAGTGGATGGTATCACACTATTGCTCAAGAATGAGAGAGATGCATGGGGAGAGGTCACATCCCCATGGCTTTCGGTCCGGTTTGAGAGGCAGGGCAGAGAGACGCTTCTAGCTGAGATAAGAGAGCTTGTTACCGGAGCTTTCCCCTCACATAGCCGGTCCCATCAAAGGCCTGGCCATGCCCCACACTCCGCAAGTTTTGAGAAAAACTCTGTGTAACAGTGTATTTTGTTACAGTAAACATAGCAAGAACATACATAGAAGTGTAGTTATCTTAGGTAGAAAACATGATGAACAGCCAATTCCCTCTCCCTCAACATTCCAAAAAATATTTGCAGTGATTTTTTTTATGTGTGCACTGACTAGGAGTATACTAGAGAAGAAGCCAAACAGGCCAAAAGTTGTCTGTCAAGATTCTAACTAAGGTTAATGTATTGGAAAAGGGTGATACCCTTTTTATATTTGTGAAAATTCTAGTAAGGATATTATTTTAAGACAAAAATGATCAATCAAAAGCAAAAAAAAAGGCTTTCGAAAGTGCATGTCATTCAAATACCGTAATAATAATAATAATAATAATAATATTTATTCACTTATATAGCGCCATTAATTACACAGCGCTTTACATACATTCTCAACAAGGCAATAACCAGAAATAGTGAAATGCTGATACATTCTTGGTGATAGGTGGAGGGGGACTGTTTTGCTTCACTTCATTTGGATGGGAAAATCATTGTGAAGCCCCCTGGTAGTTTGGGGATATATACAGTTAGGTACTCTTTAGCATCTTCTAGATGACCCTGTTAAAGTCCTCCTGCCCTATGTGGTAGGATTATCTAGGATTATAAATTCATTACTGTTATTACAAATTCATAAGGGACTTGAAGAGAAATAACTGAGGGGGATTCAGGAAAGAAGCAGAAAAAGAATATTTTTACAAAAGATTCTGTCCATTAAATATGAAGAACACGGTGAAGCCTCAAGACAACACTGCTATCAAATATTTATTAAAGGTCCATCTTACATGGGAGAGAGAATGTAAAAGCAATGCCCCAAATGCACCTTTAAGACTTTGTTCCGTACCCCCCCCTCCTCCGTACTCGCCCCCCAACATAATATTAAATCAGAACTCCAAAGTGACAAGCCCACAAAGCACATTTTACAAGTGAACGCATGATCTCACCACCCAGACATGCTTAATAACAGCTGAAACACGCGTCCATATTTATCCCCTTGTCTGAGCTCTGATCCAATCACACTGTGCAGAGCGGGAACATAAACAGAGATCAGACATGACTAAAATGTCAGCATATCTAAGCCCTAAGTTATGTCAAAGCTCATTTACAGAATTGCCATAAAAATTGCAATGTGGTGTTTGTAAGAGAAGACTCGCATGGAAATCTAGAGAGCTGACCATCTAAAACTCTCAAGACCAAAAATCACCAATCATCAATGTAAAAGGCGCCAAAGAGGCTAATATATTTCAATGGTTGCTATATATATATATATATATATATATATATATACACACATATATATATATATATATATATATATATATATATATATATAGTATAAACAGTATAAATAATTTCTCTGTATGTATCTTTTTATTTTTTTATATATATACTTTACATATATATATTTACTTTTTATATATTTTTTTATTTATTATTATTTTATATTTATTTTATAGATATATATTTTTTTATTTTATGTATGCTGTATATATATATATTTATATATAATATATATATATATATATATATATATATAAATAATTTAAAAAATAAATAAATATATATATATAATAAAATATATAAATATAAAATAAAAAAAAATATATAAATATAAATAAAGAAAATATATACAAAAAGTAAATATATATATATATATATATTTATTTACTTTTTGTATATATTTTCTTTATTTATATATATTTTATTTTATTTTATATATATATATTTATTTTTTATATTATTTATATATATATATAAATATATATAAATAAAATAAAAAAATACAATTAAAAAATTTAAAAATATATATATAAAAAATATTATTTTTTAAATTTTTTATTTTTATATATATATATATATATATAAATATATATATATATTTTATATATATTTACTTTTTACATATATTCTACTTTTTATATATATATATATATATATATATATAAAAATATATATATATACTATACATATATATATATATATATATAGTCAGGATTTTTGCTTTTATTTTAAAATAAACATTATATTATAATTAACAGATTATGGTTTATTAGATATTTATAGCATATACAATGTATGGGTAGTAAAAACTCACAAAAAGTGGCAAAAATACAACATAAACACCAACTATGTAAAGGTCACATTAGTACTAAGCGATCCTGGGCAAATATCCAGGAGCAAAGGCCTTCGGGGTGGGGCAACTGTGATTTGCTTACACATGCTTTACAGCTGTCTAGCCAAGGCTTAGTAGACACGTTGCTTAATTATTTTATTTTACATGTTACTATATATATATTAATAAATCCTGACATCTTCCAGTTTTCACTCAACAGTTATCACATTACCATAGACAGCAATGAAAGAAATGATAACACAGAATTCAACATCACGATTCAATATAATAGCTCACCTCCTCCTCCTCCTGTATAATGACTAACCTGCGGATATACGGGTTCACCAGGTGCGGCCGGACTTTAAAAAAAAAAGTCCGGTTCGGGGGTGGACTTGACCCGAATTTGACCCCAAATGCCGAACCCCATATAAGTCCAAGGTTCCTGAACTTAAGTGTTTTAAATGGGGTTTAGTAAGCGCTAGTGGGGTGCAAAAGGAAGCACAATGGGGATTAAAGCAGGACAATTATACTTACAGTATTTCCTGGTCCACTCATTAAGTCTCATGAATATTCACTGCTCCTCCCGCTCACCCTCTGTGGCACTGTCTGTGATTGGTTGCAGTCAGACTGTCGGCGTGGCTGCGTCTGTGATTGGTTGTTCTTATACTAGTTGTCTGTGTCCCCAAAGTGGAGAGTATAAATAAATAATTGAAAAAAATGGTTTAGGGTTCCCAGTATTTTGATACCCAGCACTGATAAATCAGAGTTACAGGCTGCAGCCCCCAGCTATCTGCGTTATCTTGGCTGTGTATCAAAATACAAGGGACCCCGTGCAGCTTTTATTAATTATTTAAATAAATAACTTAAAAAAAACCCAAAACAGTGTGCAGTCCCCCCAAATTTTGATACCCAGCCACGATAAAGTATACAGCTGGCGGTTGGTATTCTCAATCTGGGGAGGCCCATGGTTATTAGGCTCTCCCTAGCCTAAACATAGCATCCTGCAGCCGCCCCAGAATTGGTGCAGGTCCGTTGTAATTTACACCATGACATCCCACAACCAATCACAGATGCTGGCACACCTGCAGTCTGACTCAATAAATCACAGATGCTGTCAGAGAGGGTGGGCAGGAAAAGCAGTGATAAGATAAGATTTCATGAGTGGAACTGGAAGCTGTATGAAAGCCAGGCGGAAACTCATTAAATATAATTGTCCTGCTTTAATCCCCATTTTGCTTCCTTTTCTTTCTTTTTTTTTTTTGCCCGGGTGGCCGAACCCAAAGAGTAAACGGACGTCGCTGAGAAGTCCGTGTTTGGACTTTACAGTTCAGGTTTGCCCATCACTACTAATAACACCTTTATATATAGCTGACAACATAGGATCCACCATTCAAAATAGGTGATATCACAGCTCACCTTCTCCCCTTGAAAAATGAGTGATAACACCTTTATATATAGTAGCTAGCACAGGAACCAATATTTACAATAGGTGATATCACATGTCCCTCCTCCTCTTCCTATACAATGACAGATAACACATCTATATACAGTAGATAACATAGGATCCACAGTTCACAATATGCAATGGTCACAACTCCAACCCCCCCCCCGTACAATCTATATACAGTAGATAAAACAGGATAACAATTCACAATAGGTGATGTCACAGATCACCTCCTCCTTTTCTGATAACACCTCTATATACAGTAGATAACACAGGATCCACCATTCATAATATGGAATATCAAAGCTCACCTCCTCCTGTACAATGACTGATAATTCTTCTATATATAGTAGATAACACAGGATCCACCATTCACAATAGGTGATATCACAGCTCATCTCCTCCCTGTACAATGACTGATAACACCACTAAATATAGTAGATAGCATAGGAGCCACTATTAACAATAGGTGATATCACAGCTCACCTCCTCCTCCTGTACAATGACTGATAACACTTCTATATACGGTAGATAACATAGGATCCACAGCTCACAATATGTGATGGTCACAGTTCTCCTCCTCCCCCTCCTGTACAATAATGACTGATAACGTATCTATATACAGTAGATAAAACAGGATAACAATTCACAATAGGTGATGTCAAAGCTCACCTCCTCCTTTTCCTGTACAATAACTGATAACACCTCCATATAGAGCAGATAGCAGATAACACAGGATCCTCCATTCACAATATGGAATATCAAAGCTCACCTCCTCCTGTACAATGACTGATAATTCTTCTATATACAGTAGATAACACAGGATCCACCATTCGCAATATATGATAGCACAGCTCACCTCCTCCTCCTCCTGTACAATAACTAATAACACCTCCTTATACAGTAGATAACACAGGATCCACCATTCATAAAATGGAATATCAAAGCTCACCTCCTCCACCAATGACTGATAATTCTTTTATATACAGAAGATAAGACAGGATCCATCATTCACAACAGATAATAGCACAGCTCACCTCCTCCTCCTGTACATTGATTAATAACACCTCTATATACAGTAGATAACACAGGATCCACCATTCACAATAGATGATAACACAGCTCACCTCCTGCTCCTGTACAATGACTAATAACACTTCTATATAGAGGAAATAACACAGGATCCACAATTTAGAATAAGTGATGTCAAAGCTCGTCACCACCTCCTCTCTGCACAATATAGCTCACACAGCATGCCCTCAACAGTCTCCCATAGAAGACAATAACTATCTCCATCCAATTGCTTGCTGTTAGGCATGTGGCTGCTGTAAAGGAATATGGAATATCAAAGCTCACCTCCTCCTGTACAATGACTGATAATTCTTCTATATACAGGATCCACCATTTGCAATAGATGATAGCACAGCTCACCTCCTCCTCCTGTGCAATGACTAATAACACCTCTATATACAGTAGATAACACAGGATCCACGATTATGAATAGGTGATGTCAAAGCTCACCACCTCCTCTCTCTGCACAATATAGGTCACACAGCATGCCCTCAACAGTCTCCCATAGAAGACAATAACTATCTCCATACAATTGCTTTCTGTTAGGCATGTGGCTGCTGTAAAGCAAATCTTTGCTCTTAACACTAGAAGTCCCAGGAATTTCGAGCTCCATAGGATTCCAATGGTAGAAATGTCAAATGACCCCTCTCTGGGACTTCTAGTGTTAAAAGCAGTCGAGATGTCCAGTACGTGATCAAATATCGAAAACTGAATAAAAAAAATGTACAACAAGTTTGATAATCTTAACCTATCATCTATAACCTACTATTAAATGTTTTAGTAATTCTAAGTTCATGTGATTCCCCTAAATGTTAAGAAACGTTGCTTTAACCAAGATATTCGATGGTGTAGAGGTTAAAGGGGTTATTCGGCTTCTTTTGACTTTTTTTTTTTATTCCCCTATTGGGCTACATTGGGGCAGGTAAGTAGATAGTGACCACTTACCTGCCCTGCTGTCAGCCCCTCTCCCCCGGCTCAGAGCGGTCATGTGACCGCTCCTGCCGCAATTTTCCTGCTTCCGGTCATTTCATGTCAACATGGGCTGGACCATGTTGACATGCAAATCTGGAACAACATGTCGCCTCCCTGCTGGGCGGGTACAGTGTGATGAGCCCCGCCCCCTTCCCTGCGTCCTCCCACACATTCCCCCGCACCCCGTACTCTGCCCACAACCTCCCCCTGCACTGCTGTGGGGTCTGTCACCTGGGGGAGGGGCCTGGAGGCGGCTGCCGTGATGTCACCGCCAGCACCGGACCCCTGCTCAGGATCACACATTCAAATGTACCGGCATCGCAGATCACAGATCACAGATGCCGGTACATTTGAAAGCGCTGATGAGAAGCAGCGCAGCGCTGCTTCTCATTACTGCCCCGCTGTCTGTGCTCTCTTCAGCACAGCGGTAACATCACTACTGTGCTGATATGTCCAGAGCACAGACAGCGCGCGAACGTGCAGGACCGGCGGGGACCGAGGACGGGTGAGTATGTACTCCCTACATGTGTTCCCTATGGGGGTAGGGGGGGTCAGTACAGAGCGCCGTGTGTGCGTGCGGTGCAGAGCCATATGTGTGTGTGTGTGGTGCAGAGCCATATGTGTGTGTGTGCGATGCAGAGCCCGATGTGCGTGTGTGGTGCAGAGCCCGATGTGCGTGTGCGGTGCAGAGCCCGATGTGCATGTGCGGTGCAGAGCCCGATGTGCGTGTGCGGTGCAGAGCCCGGTGTGCATGTGCGGTGCAGAGCCCGGTGTGCGTGTGCGGTGCAGAGCCCGGTGTGCGGTGCAGAGTCCGATGTGCATGTGCGGTGCAGAGTCCGATGTGCATGTGTGTGGTGCAGAACCATATGTGCGTGTGTGTGGTGTGCAGAGCCATATGTGCGTGTGTGGTGCAGAGCCATATGTGCGTGTGCGGTGCAGAGCCCGATGTGGTGTGGGGTGCAGAGCCTGATGTGGGGCTGTTATTTGCAATGCTGTAGTGATAACAGGTCAGGTGCTGGGGAAGAATACTGACAGGGAATGTGTATGCAGGGGGCGGGCAGGGGGCGAGGCTGGACACTGAGGCCGGGCGGTGCCAGCTCTGACTGAGGTTTTGCACAGGAAGAGGTCAGTTTGCTTGTGCTGAATGTAAACAAGGAGCTGCAGAGAATAAAGGGTGAATTCAAGAGGAACAAAAGTTAGAAAACAAGACATAACAATGTAGGGGTGTGTTATAAGACAATAGAGCACAGATTAGCTTACCAAAAATTTTTGAGTTTATGTCGGACAACTCCTTTAATGGACACGTCAATGATAAGCTGCAAAAAAAAAAGGCGCATTGCTGTTTTACCAACGTAAAGTATCTCCTGAAAGCACAACGATATGTAATTTTCAGATAAAACACATAAAAATGATGGTAAGTAAATATACCTTTCTACCTCCGCTCCCCATCTCCCTAAGGATGATGTTGGGACCTTGTGTCAAAACCCCTCACTTTCCAACAATAAATTAATAACGTCTAAAATCTTCCCGGAGCTGACCAACTGTAGCATAAGTAATTCAGGAGGCTGAGAGATGCCAGATAAATTTGATTACTATAAAAGATGGGAATATGTTTGTTTCCTTTGAGATTTCGCAAAAAGGGGTCAAAAACAAAACAGCTCTGGCAAAAGAAAAAATAAGAGAAAAAAAAACAAGAACAATTTCATTTCGCTGCGATTGAAGGCGAAAATTCAAAAGCAATTTCACGGGAACATTTTATCACAATTTTATACACTCATTTCCTGCACGCGGGTCGCAATCGCTAATTTCTGGATGGGGAGAAAGAAAAAAAAAAATGGTAAGGAATAAAATAAATGTCTTTCCTCTTCCTTCTTCACCTGCCTTCCCCCCATCTTTATCGTTTCTTTATGTGTGACCTTTATTATTCTATTTTTTATTTTTTTTTGCTTTATCCCATTTATTTTATTATTATTATTGTTATTATTATTATTTATAATAATAAATAATAATAATAAAATAAATGAGATAGAGCAAAAAAAAAAATAAAAAAAAAATAGAATAATAAAGGTCACACATAAAGAAACGATAAAGATGGAGGGAAGGCAGGTGAAGAAGGAAGAGGAAGGACATTTATTGTATTCCTTACCATTTTTATAAATAATAATAAAAAATAATAATAATAATAATAATAATAATAATAAAATAAATGGGATAGAGCAAAAAAAAAATAAAAAAAAAATAGAATAATAAAGGTCACACATAAAGAAACGATAAAGATGGAGGGAAGGCAGGTGAAGAAGGAGGAGGAAAGACATTTATTGTATTCCTTACCATTTTTATAAATAATAATAACAATAATAATAATAATAATAATAAAATAAATGGGATAGAGCAAAAAAAAAAATAAAAAAAAAAATAGAATAATAAAGGTCACACATAAAGAAACGATAAAGATGGAGGGAAGGCAGGTGAAGAAGGAGGAGGAAAGACATTTATTGTATTCCTTACCATTTTTATAAATAATAATAACAATAATAATAATAATAATAATAATAATAATAAAATAAATGGGATAGAGCAAAAAAAAAAAATAAAAAAAAAAATAGAATAATAAAGGTCACACATAAAGAAACGATAAAGATGGAGGGAAGGCAGGTGAAGAAGGAAGAGGAAAGACATTTATTTTATTCCTTACCATTTTTATAAATAATAATAATAATAATAATAAAATAAATGGGATAGAGCAAAAAAAAAAAATAAAAAAAAAAATAGAATAATAAAGGTCACACATAAAGAAATGATAAAGATGGAGGGAAGGCAGGTGAAGAAGGAAGAGGAAGGGCATTTATTTTATTCCTTACCATTTTTATAAATAATAATAATAATAATAATAAATAATAATAATAAAATAAATGGGATAGAGCAAAAAAAAATAATAAAAAAAAAATAGAATAATAAAGGTCACACATAAAGAAACGATAAAGATGGAGGGAAGGCAGGTGAAGAAGGAAGAGGAAAGACATTTTAAGGGAGGGCAGCAGTGGGGAGCTGTTGACAATCCTTTCCTTCATACATAAATACATATATTTTTAAGGCAGAGGGGTTTTATTATTATTTTTTTTTTTGTGCTAAACCTACTGCTGAGACTATGATTTGCTAAAAGCTGCAGCAGACATACTCCAAAGCCCAGCAGGGTCTTCCATTTTTCATTTTAACTCCTTTTTTTCCCCTCCTCCCCTGACAGTCCGGATTTCACCCCCTTTAATCACCCTCCCGGCATCACAAAAAAAGGAAAAAAAAATGGTCTCATCGGAGAATATTTCCCTTTGCTTGCAGGCTAGTGTATAGTGGTAACGTCTTCCCCGTGGGTCATGGGTTTGGTACTAGATTGCGGCTACTTGGCCAATGCTTGTGACGAGGAGGGATTTGTGGTTCTGTCACTTTTATATATTACAGTGGTTTTCACACATTGTCAACTTTCCTCTACATGCGACCACAGGTGCAGATGTACAAAAATATGTGTTCTGTTGATTTGTTAGATATAAATGAAGAAAAATGTAACTCAATTTTCAAATCGTCAACCCTTCGCTAGGTGACATGTGAAGTATAATATGATATACTCGATGCTGAGGGGTTTATTTTTACATTAACACCATATATTTTTTTTAGATATTTATATATTTATGTGTGCGTGCAGTATAAACAAAAAAATACATAACAAACAAAATAAATTATAGCGTGAAAACCACTGACCTGCTAAATAAATAACATCAGGCAGTCAGTTCTTGAAACTGACGTGTAGCAAAGAAAATAATAAAAATGGGCAAGCGTAAAGATCTGAGCGACTTTGGTAAGGGCTAAATAGTTGTCACAGGTGACTAGGGATCACCGGGGACCTATTCTGGCCCTAAGACTGGGACCCCTGTGCTCACCCTCACACCAGAGGTACCCTTAATGGTAGGGAGGTCCGAGTCCCCGACCTGGTCCTGTCTCCTGATGAGCCTTGACCTAATACCCCTGCACCCACAACCCAGTGTTGGGCAGAATACAAAGTAATAGACCTCCCACAAGACAAAGACAAGGGGTTAAAACTGGAACTCACACCGCAAATATCCCCAGAGGGGAGACAAAAAGACACCAGAGGGAATAAACCAAAAGGGGAAGGAGAAAGTCACACCAGGGAACTTTCATACAGCGCAGACAACAAATCGCTGGTCACCAAACGGAGGATCGCCATGGATATCACAACTGCAAGCAGAAACTATCTTCGGCAGTCTCCTACTACATTCACCAGCCTTAAATAAGAGGAGGCCAGCTGTGGAAGGTAATCAGTAACCTGGCTCTCAGAAGAGTAGCACACCACGCCAAAAAGGATTAACTCCTGCATGGCTGGGAGCAGTGAAACAACTCAGCCGACGCCCAGCCGAGCTAAGCACTTAAGAGAGACCAGGTTGCATGTCAGACACTGCAATGGGAACAGAGTCTGACGCCGTAGAAGTAATTCGCGTGTGCGGATCTGGACAGCACATGACAATAGTAATGGCCAGGAGACTGGGTTACAGCGTCTCCAAAAGGGGGTAAGTCTTGTGGGGTGTTCCCAGTATGAAGTGGTCCAAGGATTAACAGGGTCATGGACATGGAGCACAATTCAATGGAGGCCCCATCAACGACTTTAAGGATCTGGTGGTAACGTCTTGGTGCCGGGTACCACAGGGCATATTTAGAGGTCTTGTGGAGTCTGTGTCTTGGCAGATCAGTACTATACAATTTTACTTACATTTTAAATGTGTATAAATATATATATATATATATATATATATATATATATATATATATATATATATATATATATATATACTGTATATGTAGAAGTATCAAAAAATAAAGCAGTTTTCTGGTCCAGCAGAAATTTCTGCAGACACTCTAGCTGATTGAATTTAGACAAATCCTTACAGCATGTAATACACACACTGTCAGGATTCTGCTCTGTTGTACAGCTACATTGCTCATCCTTGCGGTCATGTGCCAACTAGCCTCTCTTCCTGCCTATCGCAAAAGAATATTGTACGGAAAGTATAGAGGATGAGCGTTAATTTGATATAGTGATATAGTGACTAGTGAAGGTGAGTAGACAAATTCAGGCCTGGACCAGAAAACCACTTTGACTTGACTCTTCTCGTTAGATACCATAATTCAGCACATTTTGAAAAGTCAGAAGATAAAATTATTTTTGGGCTATGAACTCAGACCCCCACTAATTCATTAAGTGAAAGTACCTTGTTACCAGGGCCTTCAGGCATTGTTGGAAATTTCTTTCACACTATATCTTTAAAACAATTCTCACCATACTTTGACTATAGAAGTATTGGAAAATTGCATCAGGGATAGGGAATAGAGATGAGCGAACCCGAGGTTTGGTGTTCGGTTTTTGTACCGAACACGAACTTTACTTGAAAATCAGTCTTCGACGTCGGAATTCGGGTGCTTTACATATGCAAACTCCTTGAGCGAGCAAATATGCCTGGTGCTCAGCCCAGTGCAAGTCACTTGCAGTGTTTGATCGGCACTCACTGGGGGTAACAACAGCGTTATCAGAAATAGTATGTCCATCCCCAAAAATTTGGAAAAACCTCACCCTCCCTCTTCCAGAAGCGATCTCTGTATGGCTGGCTGCATGTGGGTGGAGACCCGAACTGCCCAATTAGTGACTTTCATTGGAGTTCAGGTCAAGTTTGGGTCCCAAACCAAACTTTATCTAAAGTCTGGCTGAATCCGCCGAATCGAACTTTAATGGGTCTCCTCATCTCTAATAGGGAACAAGTTTAAATCTTGAGAATACTCCTTTAAATTTGGTTATTTGACTCTACAGAGCCCGGTATGAGTGGAGCAGTGGTGGATCATGTGCACTGCCACGCCATTCATTCTAATGGGAGCACCGGAGACTGCCAAGCGCTGCGCTCTATTTATTCTAATGGGAGTGCCGGAGACTGTCAAGCACTGTGCTCCATTCATTCTAATGGGCATGCCGGAGACTGCCAAGCACTGCGCTCCATTCATTCTGATGGGCATGCCGGAGACTGCCAAGTGCTGCGCTCCATTCATTCTAATGGGAGTGCTGGAGACTGCCAAGCACTGCGCTCCATTCATTCTTATGGGAGTGCTGGAGACTGCCAAGCAATGCACACCATTCATTCTTATGGGAGTGCCGGAGACTGCCAAGCGCTGTGCTCCATTCATTCTAATGGGAGTGCCTGAGACTGCCAAGCGCTGCACACCATTCATTCTTATGGGAGTGCCGGAGACTGCCAAGTGCTGCAAACCATTCATTCTAACGGGAGCGCCGGAGACTGCCAAGCGCTGTGCTCCATTCATTCTAATGGGAGTGCCTGAGACTGCCAAGCGCTGCACACCATTCATTCTTATGGGAGTGCCGGAGACTGCCAAGTGCTGCAAACCATTCATTCTAACGGGAGCGCCGGAGACTGCCAAGCGCTGTGCTCCATTCATTCTAATGGGAGTGCCTGAGACTGCCAAGCGCTGCACACCATTCATTCTTATGGGAGTGCCGGAGACTGCCAAGTGCTGCAAACCATTCATTCTAACGGGAGCGCCGGAGACTGCCAAGCGCTGTGCTCCATTCATTCTAATGGGAGTGCCTGAGACTGCCAAGCGCTGTGCTCCATTCATTCTAATGGGAGTGCCAAGCGCTGCGCTCCATTCATTCTAATGGGAGTGCCGGAGACTGCCAAGCGCTGCGCTCCATTCATTCTAATGGGAGTGCCGGAGACTGCCAAGCGCTGCGTTCGACTGGCAGTGCACACGATCCACCAACACTCCACTTACAGATGGCTTTTCAGAGTCCCAGTTCTCGGGATCGTTGGAAGGAAAGTTTTACCCTATCCCGTATCCAATGGATAGGGGATACCGATCCATAAGATCTAGCATAGGGTATAACTTTCAAACTTGGGAATAGACCTTTAAAGAGGTTGGACTATGAATGGAAGTTACAGGATAAGTGATACTTTGCTGACCGTTGGGGATCCCGCCACTGAGACCCTAACTGATCTGAAAAATGGGCCACAATTGAATGGCACAATGGTCTCACATGATTACCATTACTCCATGTATTGTCTATGTGACTGCCAAAGATAGCCAAGTACTGGTTATGTGTACCAGTCCCAGGGGAAATTAATAGAGAGATGGTGCACAGGAGGAACCATCACTCCATTCAAATGGGGCACTTCAGAATCCTAAATCTCCAAATTGGTGGAAGTGTTACGTCACCATTGGAGTCTGCTCCATCGACTTCTGCTCCGATCGCCAGGCAACACCGTGTTCCTGCCGTGGATGGTGCTGGTGATGGGAGAGGAGTCGATGGCAGCGGCGCCGGTGGGCGCAGGCTCTGTTCATCCACTGGTCTGGGTTTCCTGGGGATCTGCAGTGCCACTGGCTGACTGTAGGTGGCGGGTGTCTCCCAGCTGAGGTACCATCATTCAGCTACAGCCTATGGAAAGACACCACACCCTTTTTAATTCCCCTCCTGTCTGCAGACCTCTGCCAGAGATAGTTCTGAGAATTCTGGCTCCTGTTTCGTCCTGTGATTTTGTGTGCTGATTACCGCTTGTTTCCTGACTACCCTCCTGCCTGCTGGTTTTGTACCTCGCTGCCGATTCCGGTTTTGACTCCTGTTTGTTTCTGATTACGTCTTTGCCTGCCGATTCTGTCCCTGTTCTGCAATTCCTAGTTTGACCCTGCCTGACGACTACTCTCTCAGACTGCAGCTACAGGTAGTGATCTCCAGGGCCCTGTGTAATTCCAAATCCCTTTATAGGGGTTAAAGGGTTTCAGGGTTCTGGGGGTCCTGCTTGGCGAGTGGCTTCCCTCTAGCCTGTCCATTACAGCCCGTCTGAGTCTGTGGATCCAGGCAGGCGTTACAGGAGGTCTCTTTGGCGGCAACCCCGCACACTCAACAAGCTTCCGCCTATCCTGAGTATGTGGATTAAGTTTTTTTCTAGGATCCAATGACTTCAAGGTCCCTGCATAATAACGGGGAGGGTAAAGGTATCTTGAAAATATTTGGGGTCTGCTTTGTTCAAGCATAGAAGCAAGATTAAATAGCTTCTTTTTATTTTAAACACTTGATATTTCGAGGGCAACGTGACTGCGCCGGACTCTGGGGAGGCCGCCATTTTGTCCTCTTGGATAATTAATATTGCAGCAGCTCATATTCTCTTAATAAAGGCAGGGATGGAAATAGTCCCTAGTCCTTTACTTGCCTATGATCATTAAAAAAGGCTATCTCTCACCATCTCTCATATAATGATGTTATGAATTTCAAAGTGCTCCCTTTTCATTGGTTTATCATTGGAAATCCTAAGACTTATCAATGTGCACCATCCATAATGACCTTCCCACCATCGTTAATTGTTAATCTGACTAATAGATAACCTTTTAAATTATTCCTCCAAATTGGTCCTGTGAGTATTTCTCTTCCAGCTGACATCACACTAATCTGTGAATATAACCTGAGCGTCACACATTCATTATAGTGAGACCCTTGATAAGTAGTTGAATGTCCTGGAGGAACATTAGGACAGGTCTCTGCACATAACATATCTAGGCAAAGGTTCTGCGTGCTGCTTGCTCATTAGGGTTAGACAAACTCTACTTTACGTTTCTCCACTGGGTAGAATAGATCACACATATAATGGGAACTAGGAATTATCCCTTACCTCATTAAAGGGGATGTCCACCTTGCATCTAATTTTAAATTCTGTCTTCCCTCTGGGGACGATGTAGGTTGCATAGTTTTTCCCAAGGATCATTGCTTGCAAATAATTTTCTGCGACTCTACAATAAGAGCAAATCCTTTCTCCCTAATCCAACCAACCAGTTCCCTTCTCTGCACTGATGAGGGGTGAAAACCCTGAAACAGTTGTCTGTAGATGGGTCTCTATTTGGAAGAGTCTCTGGTTTGGCTGATAGGAAATAGCTTTTCTTCCTTCTGGAACAGAGTTCATTTACATATGTCTTCCTATGTAATGAAGCATTATTTATAAATAGGCTTATACCACTTCAATGAGAGTCAAAACTGTCACAGGTGTGCAACGGTTGACAGACAATCCTGTGGTGTCCGGCTGCAGAAGGCCGCAGCGTTTGGCTACACACACTGCTCCCTGACTTTCTAATCTTCCTGTTATGGTGTAAATGGTATCCTATGTATCTTCTCTGTTTGAGATAAATCCCTTTCCTTTAGGACCTTGCAGATATCCTCACCTTTTCCGCTTTTAATCATCATCACTTCCCCATGTGTCCTTAAATACCCACATTTTCCCTTGGTGTTTGCTGGTGATAGAGTTAAATTCCTATATGGCTTGAGTGCAAGCAGTCGGCTTGCAATCATCTGGAGAAACATTGTGTGTTGCTGTTCCTCTCCCTAAGTCTACTTGGAGATAAGTTGTTAGTTCAGTTTTCCCTGATTGTGTTCCCTTTGTCTTCTTTAGAGCTTAGTGGAATTGATTAAGGCTTATCCCATCCATTCCTTACTTAGGGCCCAGAATAGGGTCAGACAGGGCCAGGTACCCTGCTCAGCGCATAGGTACGGAACCTATCTAGGGTGGACAGGGAAACCAGGGGCCAGTGGAAGATTGGTCACCATCATCCCCTTCCATTGACACAGGATTAACCCTTTTCCCTTCCCTTCCCTATCCAGCTTAGTCTTAAGCCGGCCATAAACAGAGGATTTCCAGATCTCAGCCACCATACTCAGGAGCCTTCGTTTGGGTACAACACATTATTTATTTATTTTACTCACTTACACAGTGCTACTAATTCCACAGCACTTTACAGACATGATCATTACTGTCCCCACTGGGGTTCACAATCTAAATTACCTATCAGTATGTCTTTGGAGTATGGGAGGAAACAGGATGAAACCCACACAAACATGGGGAGAAGATGCTCATTGCAGATGTTGTCCTTAGCTTGAATTGAACCCAGAACTCCTATAAGACTACAGTGCTAACCAATGAGCTGTCCGCTTCTGTGTTCTCTACGAGAAAGCCACAGATAGAGATGTCTGAAATCAGACATGTGGATCAACATGTCCCCCAGTAATCAGAAGGATGGTGGCCCCAAACACACTCTCTCTCGTCGATATCAACGGGTTCGGCCAACATTAGTCTAATATGTATGTGGGCTTAAGGCATTTAAGCCAGCCAACCCTTTTTCATACTGATGACAGATAAGAAAAGTAAAACATTGTGCCTGTAGTTGAGTCTTTCCCTTCTTTTTGGAGTATTCTCTGGTTTAACTAATATGCAATATCTTTCTGCCTTCTGGAGAAGAGCTAATTTGCATAATATTTTCCTGTAAACAGGTGTCCGGACAACATTGTGTCTATTCATTGGGAGTAGGTACCTCTCTGAACTGTCTCTAAGACATTTTATCCAGCCAAACAGTACCCTGCTCTGCACTGATGAAGGGCAAGAACCCTGAAACAGGTGTCTGCACACAGACCTCATGGAAGAACCATCCAGGAAGACAATCCTTTTGGAGAAATCCCTGGTTTTGAAATCGAATTCTTTCTTCTAAAGAAGATCTAATTTGAATACCCTTTTCCCATGAAGCAATGCTCATAAATAATACTCTATGCAATGTTATGTCCTTTCAAAAACACCCAGTCCTCCCTTTGAGCATATCTTTCATAAGTGTAATATTCTCTTCTTTAGAGCTGATCCCAATAAACTAAAAACCAGCGATCAACTGAGACAAGACATCATTGACCAAGAAACTATGGTCATGTTCTTTACTCAACAATGTTGTGAAATATGAAATGTTCTGTATGCCTGATGCAATTTGCTCTCTTTATTCTGTACGTGATCTTATAATATGGAGACTGAGCCCATTCAGGAGAATATTTAGTAGTCATTTTATTTGTATGAATTAAAAATGAAATTTTGAGTTATGTCTCTGCAGAGCGCTGAGTACTACACGGTAATATAATAATTCCCGCCTCAATTCAAGTACTTCAAGTACTTTCTACGAGTATGGTTGAAATGGAAATAAAAAAAAAAAATTATCCAACTTTCAGAAAACGATTGTTAGACTGAAGTATCACGCACATAAGCGGGTTACGTTATTATATAGTTTAGAATGGATGAAAACAAATTTCTTTTGTGCTGAATCATATGAAGAATCCAAGTGACTACCAATGGAGTCCATTGAGTTGGTAATGGGTTGTGATGGGAATACGTTAAGTTTTCCACTACCTTGATTGTTCGAATACCTCTGTATGCTGCCAAGAACAACAAAAAAACCATCAAGGTTGTGTTGCACAGATCTGCCCATAGAAATCCAGGTGTTGCTAACGTTCAGCTACTAAATAGGACAACAGCTGTACAAGGTGCAATCAGAGGAGGAAAAGTAAACAGTTGTGGGCCATTTAGACATGTCTGATGCTAACCCCATGCAGACAAGCAGCTTTCCTTACACGGAGGTGGGGGGGGGGGGGCATTGTAAATCATCCATTAACCCAAGAATCCAAGAATGCATATCTGGGGCCTCGCAGGCCAGGCCTGCTAGTTTACTTGTTTGCTATTGTAGATTTCTATGGTTGCGCGTTCAAGGGTTAAAAGGTTGCCCACTATTTTGACAATGATGGCCTATCCTTAGGATAGCGCCTGGTCCTGGGCTAAAATGAGAGGACTGTTGCTTAAAAAGTTTGGCCACTACTTTAACACTGATGGCCTATCCTTAGGATAGGTCATCAATGCTGATTGGAAGGAGTCCGACACCAGGCATCCCCGCCGATCAGCTGTTCTTGGTGTTGACGGCGGCAGAAGGCAATCGGAAATGCTCAGTTTCGGAGCTGTCCCTTTTTCTGATAGTGGCTGCGGCCGTTTATTGAACATCCGCCTCCTATTCAAGTCAATAGGAGGCGGAGGTAGAGTACCTGGCTGTGGCCACTATCAGTTGACGGGGCACCTCCGGAACTGAGCATTTCTAGCCGCCGGCACCGAGTACAACTGATCATGGGAGTGACGGGTGTCGGACCCCGGCTGATCAGACATTGATGACCTAGCCTAAGGCGGGCTTTGCACACTACGACATCGCAGGTGCGATGTCGGTGGGGTCAAATTGAAAGTGACGCACATCCGGCATCGCATGCAATATCGTACTGTGTAAAGCCTAGATGATATGATTAACGAGCGCAAAATCGTCGTAATCGTATCATCGGTGCAGCGTCGGCGTAATCCATAATTACGCTGACGCAACGGTCTGATGTTGTTCCTCGCTCCTGCGGCAGCACACATCGCTGTGTGTGAAGCCGCAGGAGCGAGGAACATCTCCTACCGGCGTCACTGTGGCTTCCGTAGGATATGCGGAAGGAAGGAGGTGGGCGGGATGTTTACATCCTGCTCATCTCCGCCCCTCCGCTCCTATTGGCCGCCTGCCGTGTGACGTCGCAGTGACGCCATACGACCCGCCCCCTTAATAAGGAGGCGGGTCGCCGGCCAGAGCGACGGTCGCAGGACAGGTGAGTCCATGTGAAGCTGCCGTAGCGATAATGTTCGCTACGGCAGCTATCACAAGGATATCGCAGTTGCGACGGGGGCGGGGACTATCGCGCTCGGCATCGCAGCATCGGCTTGCGATGTCGTAGTGTGCAAAGTGCCCCTAAGGATAGGTCATCAATGCTTAAGTAGTGGACAACCTCTTTTTTTTTTTTCGAAACTGTTTATTTATTAAACTTTTTCATACAAACTTCAAACTGTAGTGGACAACCTCTTTAACTATTTTTCTCCCCTCACCACCATTCTCTCACAACTCCAGGTTTCTATGAAAGCTGCGGTGGTACAGCTAAGGGGGCAGAACATGAATAATGTGGGAGAACTGCTTCTCCTCAGTGACGTTTGCCATTAGGGGGATATAAAACCTATGGGAGCTGGGTATCAAGACACTGTGATGAACTACTTACTTCAGTGTCTAGATTGAAGAAACTAGAGAACCATGATCTCCTCTGGATAATGCACGGTGTGTCAAAATCTTAACATATTTAAGAAATACATATTACAAACTTGATTTTTTTTTTCACAAAACATAAAAGTATATGCACATTCTCTAGTCCCCGGAAAACCCCTTCAATATTAAGGTTTGCAAATTTGCAATAAATGTGATTTTTTTTGATTCATGTATTTTTTTTTTTTTTTTTCGATGAAGGGCAAATTATCCTTCATCCTTCATGGTTCGTGAGACATATCGATGGAGGCTAATTCTTAAGAAAAGGCAGAATCCGGAGAGCGCACAAACGTTGTATCTTGCCTTTGGCCAGACACTTAAAATGTTAGGTGTAATATGTACAGTATATAAGACAATGACAGGTGAAGGTCAGAATTTTCGCTTCGGTGTATTTTTTTTCTTTTAATAATGTCAACACAAATTAGTTAAGTTTCGCTGTGAGATGCGACATGAGGACTGAGCAGATTTGCAATAAACAACGCTGGGATGGAGCCTGCGTATTAATCTTGCAAGTGGTAAAAACATACAGCTTGCTTTTCTTTGTAACAGCATGTCCAGAAAATCAGCACGCTCACATCAGAAGATGTACCTGGGGAATGCATCTTATTGTTGAGATGACATTTAAAACAATGCACCTGACCTATTTGAGTGTTAACATAAGTAATAGGAAAGTCTTCGTGTTTATTATTTATAGAAGATTCTCTTTAGATTAGAAACTCGGAAAGGCTCAGGTTTTAGAGAAGAGACGGAGAAATAACAATGATAAAATCGGATGCGCTTGCCCTGATTTTCTGCAGAACCCAAGTACGATATATCAGACCAGAGAACGCCGTGTAAGAAAGTGAAACAATCATCTAAAGTTAGCCATAGATGAAAAGAGACCCTCACTCGCTCCTTAATTCACGTATAGATATTTCCTAGAGACTGAACAATTAATCCCAGTAAGTATCATTGAGAATAAAGATGTGGCCACCCCTTACCCTTCTGAGTATATTGCATTACATTTGGTGTTATCACTCCCACGCTCTCTCATACTGGTCACTGGAATCTCAACATGGCTCCTCATGGCAAAGATTTCTCTGACGAGCTGAAAAAAAGAATTGTTACTCTACGTAAAGATGGCTGAAGCAATAAGAAAACTGCAACACTATGAACATGAGCTGCAGCACAATGACCAAGACCATACAGCGGTTTAACAAGAGAGGATGCATTCAGAATAGGCCTCACGATGGTTGAGTGCATGAGCTCAGCGTCATATCCAGAGGTTATCTGCAGAGGTTACAGGGGTGGGGGTCCATCTGTCAGTGCTCAGTCTATACGCCGTACACTGCAGAGTTTACAGGGGTGGGGGGGTCCATCTGTCAGTGCTCAGGCCATAGGCCACACACTGTATCACATTGGTCTGCATGGCTGTTGTTCCAGAAGAAAATCAAGAAAGTCTGTGGAGTCTCGACATAGAAATTAGCCAGATATCCCTCCGGGAAGGGCCTAGCCAAGGAGTGGCTCTTTTTAGGAGACCACCATAATCACCATATTAAGTAGCCCTTTTAGTCAATATCCAACTTTTTGACAAGTTTACATAAAGATATGACAAGGGAAATACCAAGGCCAGGTATCCATCCACAGACAGCTGTTTCGCGGTATTGCCCCTCATCAGTGTGGAGTAGGATTCTGGCCAGGTGGGAGCAATGCCTAGTAGACCAACAAGACAAAACAATCACTGATCTCGGGGAGACCAGCCAGAGAAAACAGTGCCGGCAGTCAACGAGGGCGCTGAAAACAGTGAAATCCTAGGTGCATTGCCCCCTGGAAAATATCCAAATCAAGAAAGTCTGTGGAGCCTCTGTTAGGAGCCTCGACACAGAAACTAGCCAGATATCTCTCCGGGAAGGACCTAGCCAAGGAGTGGCTCTTTTTAGGAGACCACCATAACCACCATATTAAGTGGCCCTTTTAATCAATATCCAACTTTTTGACAAGTTTACATAAATATATGACAAGGGAAATACCAAGGCCAGGTATCCATCCACAGACAGCTGTTTCGGGGTATTGACCCTCATCAGTGTGGAGTAGGATTCTGGCCAGGTGGGAGCAATGCCTAGTTCCAGAAGAAAGCCTCTTCTCAAGATGATGCACAAAAAAGCCTGCAGTTTGCTGAAGACAAGCAGTCTAAGGACATGGATTACTGGAACCACGTTCTGTGGTGTGATGAGACCAAGAAAAACTTATTTGGTTTAAATGGTGTTAAGCGTGAGTGGCGGCAACCAGGTGAGGAGCTCAAAGACAAGTGTGTCCTGCCTACAGTCAGTCATGGTGGTGGAGTGTCATGAATTGGGGCTGCATGAGTGCTGCCATCTCTGTTGGGTTACAATTCATTGAGGGAACCATGAATGCCAATATTTACTGTGACATGCTGAAGCAGAACATGATCCCCTCCCTTCAGAAACTGAGCTGCAAGGCAGTATTCCAACAAGATAATGACCACCAGCACACCTTCAAGAAACTGAGGATAGAAGTGCTGGACTGGCCAAGCATCTCCAGACCTAAACCCTATGGAGCATCTGTGGGGTATCCTCAAACGGAAGGTGGAGGAGCGCAAGGTGTCTAACCTCGACCAACTCCGTGATGTCGTCATGGAGGAGGTAAGAGGATCCAGAGGCTCCTGTGAAGCTCTGGTTAACTCCAGGCCCAAGAGAGTTAAGACAATGCTGGAAATAATAGTGGCCACACAAAATCTTTCCACTTTGGGCACAATTTGGCCATTTTCACTTAGAGGTGTACTCACGTTTGTTGCCAGCGAGTTAGACATTAATGGCTGTGCTAAGTTATTTACACTTATACAAGCTGTACACTGACTACTGTACATTGTATGAAAGTGTCAAATCTGCAGTGTTGTCCCATGAAAGGATATAATAAAATATTTATAAAAATGTGAGGGGTGAACTCACTTTTGTGAAATACTGTATAATGTAAACATCCCTTGACAAAGTATCACAAAATCACGTTTATTTTTTTTCCCAAAAAAAAATGGTCATCTCAGTGTTGCTGAGTCGCATCTCACAGATAAGTTGTGGAACAAGAGAGTCAAGAAGACTGGGATCAAATACCATGAGAGCACATCAAAGGCAAAAGGGTAAGGCAAAAGAATGGTAGAGGGCAATGTCAAGGGTCATGCAACAAAAGTCAGAATATGTTAAAGGAAAAGGTTCAATACAAACGCATAGTCAAAGGAAAAGTCTGAGGGCAGACAAAAAAGATCAAAATAGCAGACCACTAAGCACTAGGTACACACCACTGAGCAAAGCTACAACTGGCAATAGTCTTACCGATGTCAGCCAGCTATTAATCATCCTGAATGGGCAACACCCAGAGGAAAACCAGCAGACATGGCCAGATTGGGCAGCCGGGCTTAACAAAGTAAAATTATAGCTATCATTGTAGCATTTCCAAACAACTAACGAGGACTTTCTTAATTCCAGGAAAAATAATCCATCTGGTTCTCTGTCCCTTGTCCCTGTATCAAAGGTCCTAGACATTGGAAGGTGGCTAGTTGGTGTTCACTATTACATCCAGTACCTTGGGGACTTATCTTCTCTACCTACACCACTGAGCTAAAGGCCCCGTTACACGCTACGATTTATCTGACGATATGTTGTCGGGGTCACGGATTTCGTGACGCACTTCCGTCGACGTTAGCGACGTCGTTGCGTGTGACACATACGAGCGACTCTGAACGACTGTAAAAATAGCGAAAAACGTTGATCGTTGACACGTCGTTCATTTTCAAAATATTGTTAGTCGTTTCGAACGCAGCAGACATATTGCTACGTTTGACACCCTGCCAACGACGAACAACATCGTTAGTGCGTCCGTCATCAGCGACGCAGGCGTGTCGTTACGAGCAATCCACCACGCCTCCTCAGCTCTAATTGGTGTCACGCCAGGGTGTATGCTATGGACAATTATACGCCTCTGTAGTTGCCAGAATCGTTGGGAGGAATGCTGTGTGACGGTGTCCACACGACCGCCTTGGTCAAACAATATATCGCTGAACGATGTAGCGTCGTTTGTGAGATGGGTACGTGTGACCACTACAAAATGACCTATGAGCGATCTCGGCAAATCGTAGCAACGATCTGGGTGTGTCACATCGCTAACGAGATCAAATGCAAATTGTTAAGTGTTCTGGTTATTGGAGCAGATTTCTATAGGTTCCTGGTACGACAGCTATTATTAATAATTTATATACAGTACAGACCAAAAGTACACGTAATATACAGTGCACACCAAAAGTTTGGACACACCTTCTCATCTCTAGAACAACTGTTAAGAGGAGACTTTGTGCAGCAGGCCTTCATGGTAAAATAGCTGCTAGGAAACCACTGCTAAGGACAGACAACAAGCAGGAGAGACTTGTTTGGGCTAAAGAACACAAGGAATGGGCATTAGGCCAGTAGAAATCTGTGCTTTGGTCTGATGAGTCCAAATTTGAGATCTTTGGATCCAACCACCGTGTCTTTGTAGAAAAGGTGAACGGATGGACTCTACATGCCTGGTTCCCACCGTGAAGCATGGAGGAGGAGGTGTGATGGTGTGGGGGGGCTTTGCTGGTGACACTGTTGGGGATTTATTCAAAATTGAAGGCATACTGAACCAGCATGGCTACCACAGCATCTTGCAGCGGCATGCTATTCCATCTGGTTTGCGTTTAGTTGGACCATCATTTATTATTCAACAGGACAATGACCTCAAACACCCCTCCAGGCTGTGTAAGGGCTATTTGACTAAGAAGGAGGGTGATGAGGGGCTACGTCAGATGACCTGGTCTCCACAGTCACCAGACCTGAACCCAATCGAGATGTTTTGGGGTGAGCTGGACCGCAGAGTGAAGGCAAAAGGGCCAACAAGTGCTAAGCATATCTGGGAACTCCTTCAAGACTGTTGGAAGACCATTTCCGGTGACTACCTCTTGAAGCTCATCAAGAGAATGCCAAGAGTGTGCAAAGCAGTAATCAAAGCAAAAGGCGGCTACTTTGAAGAACCTAGAATATAAGACATATTTTCAGTTGTTTCACACTTTTTTAAGTATTTCATTCCACATGTTTTCATTTATAGTTTTGATGTCTTCAATGTGAATCTACAATTTTTAGAGTCATGAAAATAAAGAAAACTCTTTGAATGAGGTGTGTCCAAACTTTTGGTCTGTACTGTATAGGATCATTAATCGTAATCACTAAATCTCTGGTCAGATGAGAATGTTTCTCCCATCTCTAAATGTGCAGGAGGTAGCACTGGGTGACATGGAGTAATCACTGTAGTGATTGCTTCATCCAGCAGTGACTTGAAGGAATGCAGCCACGGGAAAACATATTCTAGTCCTTTCTTTATATCACCTGTCTGGTATCAGCATGCATCTCATACAATGGAGATAAGAGCAGTGATTACTCTATGCATCCTCTATGCATCACAGCATGTAAACTCTTTTGATGACAGTGAAAGAAGAGGTTTTATGGGTAGAATGGATTCATGTGGATAGGGTGGTGGGATAAGTGGGAGACAGCTCCAGAAAAGAAAACACATTATGGGGTAGGAAGACAGTGGCTATACTGTCACACTAAACCAAATCCTGGGGGGGGGAAGAGAAAAATAGAATTTTAAATAGTCAAATCCGGATCTCTATTGTTTCATGATGGCGCATAGCAATAATCACAATGTTTTTTTGAATTTCACTGGGGCACATGGGGAAGAGAGCGTCTATGCATGTGAAACTATATAAAATATGACAAGACTATAATAACTGGGGAGCTGAAGTTGTGAATGTTTAGTTTTGGTTTTATACTAACTCTATTCTTACTGTACTTTGGCTCACTTTGCTCAGGAGTGACGTTCCATATCAAATCCTAAATTCAGGACTTCAGCAAAACTTCTACAGTGTGTTAAAGGGAACCTGTCATCACTTTTTTGGCCTATAATCTGCGGCCACCACCACCGGGCTCTTATATACAGCATTCTAACAAGCTGTATATAAGAGCACAGGCCGCTGTGAGAACGTAAAAAACACTTTATAATACTTACCTAACGGTCGCGCGGTTGGCCATATGGGCGTCTCCGTTGTCCGGTGCCGGCGCCGCCTCTTTTGGCCATCTTTGTTCTCCTTCTCTAGCCGCGGTGCATGACGCGTCCAACGTCATACACACTTGCCAGCATTCAGGTCCTGAGCAGGGCAGATCAAAGTATTGTAGTGCGCCTGCGCAGGACCGGCGAGTGTGTATGACGTAGACGCGTGATACACACAGGCTTCAGAAAAAGGACGAAGATGGCCGAAAGAGGAGACACCGGAGAACGGAGAACCGAGACGCCCATATGGCCAACCGCCGACCGTTAGGTAAGTATTATAAAGTGTTTTTTTATGTCCTCACAGCGGCCTGGGCTCTTATATACAGCGTGTTAGAGTGCTGTATATAAGAGCCCGGTGGTGGTGGCCGCAGCTTATACGCCAAAAAAGTGGTGACAGGTTCCCTTTAAGATAGAGTATCACTTTAAGGAGTTGTTTCCTTTCAGAAAATCTTGATCTTCGAGGGCAGCTCGTTATAAAACAAACAAACAAACTGTGTTTTACTCACTGTCCACAGGTCCAGCGCCGAGTCTCCGGTGCCTGGGATTGTCTGTGGTGCCTGCATCTTGTCGACAGCCTATCAGTGAGCTTAGTGGCTTTTCATGTATACGTTGAACACCACTCTTTTAGCTGCTGAACTCACTTGTGATTCTAGTCACTACTTACAGATAGTATAGACAGAATGGTAGTCAGATAAGCCGAGGTCACGAAACAGGATGACATGAAAGGACACAGGGAGTAAGCAGAAACTCGGTCAAGTCACAGGTCGAGGGTCAGAATTCCAGGAGAGTATGTATAAGATTCAGAGAACAGATAGAGACGTGGTCAGGTAACGGTTTAAGGTCAGAAGCCAGGAGGTAACGCCAAGAACTGGGAGAGGGCAGAGAGAAGTCAAACAACGGTCTGGGGTCAAGAAACTTAGATCAGAAGACAAGCACAAACACAAGCCAAGCGCACAACTGCAGAACCAGAGAGTACGACTGGTGAGGTTCTGGGAGAGTATGCTCACTAATGAAACAGAACAATTACCAGGAAGGTGGGACACCGGAGTAATTAGCACCTCCCGGCACCTGCATGCATTCCTCTACTGTCAAACAACCAGTAAGCTAGTGCGCAAAGAAACACAGCAGAGCATTTTCAAATGCAAGATGCTCTGCCCAAAGGAAACATGTCACTGCCAGCTCTGTAGTTCAGGAAGGCGCGGCAGAGCATCACCTGTGTGCAGGATGCTCTGCACAGAGGAATAATGTCACTGCCGGCTTTGTAATTCAAGAAGGCGCAGAAGAGCATCAACTTTGTGCAAGATGCTCTGCACAGAGGAATTGTGACATCACTGACTGGCTGCCAAGCTGACAATTTGACGTAAGTAACGCAGTCAATAACGGACACTGGGAGCAGTGGCTGAAACTCAGTGCTGGTCCTTGGGGCGATGAGTTGACGAGAGCTGCAGCCGTCACTGGTGATCCATCACTTTGTATAGGAATAAAGGTGTAATCTACGTATAACTTGTGACTGGGGTGTCGGGATCCTCTTATGTCAAACCAGAGTTGAAAATGACTACAAAGAACATCTTTAGCTCTAGAGGACATAAGGGTCATGTATAACATAATTGTCAATGCATATGAAACATCAAGGATGCTCCTAGAAGGAAAAATGACTCTCTGGCTGCTAAAATGGCTGCCCAATTTGCCACTACCTGTCACGCTAGATATAGAGAAGTACCAAGTGAGCGGCAAAAGGTAAAAGAAGGGGATCCCGCGTCTAAGGAAGGGGGGAGATGGTGACGCCTGACCAAACCTAACGCTGGTCCCTGGGTTCCCTCACCACCCTAGATAGGTTTACAACCTATGCGCTGAGCCGGATACCTGATATAGCTATCTCTATTGCTGGACCCTATATAGGAAATGGATGGGATAAGATCTTCATCATCCCCACTAAACGCTAAAGCAAGGCACAAGGGGGGCACATGGGGGGAGCATGAACTACTTATCCACAGATGACTCAGGCAGGAGTTTAGCAAAGCTTTAGCAACGATACTACAGATGAGAGTAAGCCACCTGCTTGCAACAAGAGCTGGAATGAACAGAATAACATCACCAGTACAGGGAATAAGGGAGTATTTAAGCACCAAGAGAATACTGATAATGAGCAGCTGGATGGAAGGTGAGTTCCTGCTGGTCCTTAAGGGGAAGAGATGAAAATCCAGCAGGAAAGCTACCTATACCAATGAATACTGACAGCAGGAATAATAGAAAGTCAGGGAGCATTTTGTGCTGCCAAACGCTGTGACCTTCTACTGCCAGACACCACATGACTGTATGTCAGTGTGACACTACCAAATTCTCCCAAAACCTCTAATGTTTCAAGAAGATTTTTTCCACCGAGGACGCATGAAAGAGGCAATATGTGGTAACCGGAGAGGAGGGATTGGTCTATAAAAGGGGCAACATTTTTTTAACTGTTTGAGGTGTGCCACAGTGTCCTCCTAGGAAGGCTTGCCTGCAAGTTGGCGGTATCTATATATAATTGCCTTATTCTGTCTGTCTGTCTGTCATGCTCCAAAATTGTGTCCTTACGGTGACACAAAGCTGATTGGTCGCTGGGTTCGCCATGGCCCCGCCCCCCCCCACGGATTGGCCTCTCGCCCCGGCTCTCTGCAGGCCCCGCCCCCCTCACGCAATGCACGCTCGCTCTGGCCCCGCCCCCCCGCACGCATTCCCCCAACTGACACGGAGCCCCAGGTGAGTACACACACACACATCAGATCACACTCACTCTCACACACACCTCACACACACATCACATCCACACACTCACAACATCCTGGGATATCGCTTGCTTCTCGGCCCCGATACTGTGCTGTGAGCTTCCAGGACCTGCCGGAGGATCACATGGCCAGAAGCATGTGGTATCTCCGGATGTTGTGAGTATGAGCGCGTATGTGTAATATCGTCAATGTGTGTGTGCGTGAGTGTATGCGATCGGGTGGGTGTGAGTGTATGCGATCGGGTGGGAGTGTGTGTGTGTGAGTGTATATGATCGGATCTGTGAGTGTCGGCAGAGGAGCACGGCGTGCTGGAGGAGGCTGGGAGGAGAGAGGCTGATCCTGGGGAAGGCTGGGAGGGTGGAGGCTGAGAGAAGAGAGGCTGATGTTGGGGGAGGCTGAGGCTGGGGTAGGCTGGGAGGAGAGAGGCTGATGCTGGGGACAGAAAAGGCTGATGCTGCGGGCATAGAGGCTGATGCTGCGGGCAGAGAGGCTGATGCTGCGGGCACAGAGGCTGATGCTGCGGGCAGAGAGGCTGATGCTGCGGGCACAGAGGCTGATGCTGCGGGCACAGAGGCTGATGCTGCGGGCAGAGAGGCTGATGCTGCGGGCACAGAGGCTGATGCTGCGGGCATAGAGGCTGATGCTGCGGGCAGAGAGGCTGATGCTGCGGGCACAGAGGCTGATTCTGCGGGCACAGAGGCTGATGCTGCGGCCAGCATGGGGGATGGAGCACGTTTGGGAGTATGCAGCATGGCGGATGGAGCACGTTTGGGAGTGCACAGCATGGCGGATGGAGCACGTTTGGGAGTGCGCAGCATGGCGGATGGAGCACGTTTGGGAGTGCGCAGCATGGCGGATGGAGCACGTTTGGGAGTGCGCAGCATGGCGGATGGAGCACGTTTGGGAGTGCGCAGCATGGCGGATGGAGCACGTTTGGGAGTGCGCAGCATGGCGGATGGAGCACGTTTGGGAGTGCGCAGCATGGCGGATGGAGCACGATGGGGAGTGCACAGCATGGGAGATGGAGCACGTTTGGGAGTGCGCAGCATGGCGGATGGAGCACGATGGGGAGTGCGCAGCATGGGAGATGGAGCACGATGGGGGGTGCGCAGCATGGGGGATGGAGCACGATGGGGGGTGCGCAGCTTAGGGGATGGAGCACGATGGGGGGTGCGCAGCTTGGGGGATGGAGCACGATTGGGGGTGCGCAGCATGGGGGATGGAGCACGATGGGAGGTGCGCAGCATGGGGGATGGAGCACGATGGGAGGTGCACACCTCCCCCCAACACACACACGCGCACTGCACAACACACACACACTGGGAAACACAAACACCGCCCTACACAGACAACGCTGCACACACACAACATCCAACACACAAACACCGCGGCATACATAAATATACGCACATACCGCGCAACACACACACTGCACAAAACATACCTCCCCCCAAAACACACACAAACCACGCAACACACACACAATGCTACAGACACACAGCGCTCCACACACAA